>NW_007247513.1:1560-152243 GCF_000164805.1 Carlito syrichta
ATCATCAGGGAGATGCAAATCAAACCACACTGAGATACCACCTAACTCCAGTCAGAATGACAATTATCAACAACTCAAAAAATAACAGCTGCTGGAGAGGGTGTGGTGAAAAGGGAACACTTCTAAACTGTTGGTGGGAGTGTAAACTAGTGCAACCTCTGTGGAAAGCAGTGTGGCGATTCCTAAAACCTCTAAAAATTGACCTTCCATATGACCCTGCAATCCCCCTACTGGGAATATACCCTGAAGAACACAAATCACTCTATAAAAAAGACACCTGCACACGTATGTTTATCACAGCATTGTTCACAATAGCAAGAACCTGGAAACAGCCATGCTGCCCATCAAAAGAGGACTGGATTAAAAAAATATGGTACATATACACGATGGAATACTACACAGCCATAAAAAAGAACAAAATCATGAATTTCACAGCAACCTGGATGGAACTAGAGTCTATAATACTGAGTGTCCTTTCACAGAAACAAAGATCCGAATATCACATGTTCTCACTCATATAATGGACCTTGAACATCCAATGTAATACTATAAGAAAATGACTGATTGTACTGGGAAACTATGGGGGGGGGAGGGGGATGAGATTAACAGTAGCAAATATCTGTCTGGGGATGGGAAAATACCTCTTATCAACAGGTTGCCTGAATGAAATGTAATTGTACACCTAACCCTTAACTGTACCCTACAAAACCATAATAAAAAATATTGATTAATTAAAAAAAAAAGAATAGTGGTTTCATTACGTCTCTTCAGCATCATACAAGTGATCCTAGCCAGTGAAATAAGGCAAACAAAATAAATAAAAGGTATACAGTTTACAATGCAAGGAGTAAAACATTATATTTGCAGGCAACATAATGGTGCAAATAAAAACACTAAGAGACATACATAAAATATTCTAGCATACTGAGTCAATTTACTAGGCTCCCAGAATATAAGACAATATACAAACATTAATAATTTTTGCATAGTAGTAATGAACAATTAGAAAAATAAATTATAAATAACACCCAAAACAAAAAATGTAGGGTGGGCATGATGGCTCAAGTCTGTAACCCCAGCACTTTGGAAGGCCTAGGTGAGAGGATTGCCTGAGCCCAGGGATGTGAGACCAACCTGAGCAACTTGGTGAGACCACGTATCTACAATAAATCAAAAAAATTAGCCAGCTGTTGGTGGCACACACCTGTAGCTTCGGTTACTTGGAAGGCTGAAGCTGAAGGATCGTTTGAGCCCAGAGGGATGAGGCTGCAGTGCCCAGAATGTGCCACTGCACTACTACAAATCATTGTAAAATGAAATCAAAGAAGACCTCAGAGATAGATCATATTTATGTCCCTTGAAGCTAATCTGTGCATTGCATTTATTTTCTAAATCATTTCCAGTCTGTAAGAGCTATCAACAATGGGTTGATAGTTAAGTTATTCAGTGGTTCTTCCACACTCCTTACTATTCACACAAATATGATATTGGTAAGCAATGAAATAACCATCTAAAATATTAGAATAAAATATTTCTGATTCTACTTCCTCTAACCATTCCTAGTTGACATAACTTAGTAATGTATTTGGATCATTCAGAGTGCATATTTCTTGAAAGAGTTTATCTTCTTTCAGCTGTTTGCTGTGTAGCATCAAGAAAAAAGGGGTAGAAATTTATATGTACTTATTCTTAAAATTTGCAATTTTATATTGCTCTTTACTGATAATTATGCATTTTTTTTCTTCTAGGCTTGTCTGGTTGGTTACATGATCTGACTGGCATTCCAACAAAAAGGGGGTACAGGGTACTCAAATATAATTCTTGTTTAGCTGAATTGTTTTCTGAATGAATTGTCATGGTCCTGGATCATAAGGACAGTGACCACATTGTTGAGAATATTGTTCATTGAGTCCTTCTATAGTGACCCTGTGGAAGAAAGTAAGTTTTTTCTCTGTAAGTTTTGTAATATGTTCCTCCATCTTGAATAGGATCTTTAAGAAAAATTCTGGGTAAAATAGGAGATGATTAGGGAAAAATGTGACATTATAAGTATTGAAATGAAATATACCAACTCTTTATGGGTAGAAGAACAACAATCCAGGTACTTAGAGAGAAGAAACTCGCAGTAACAGCTTTGGTCGTTCAGAACCATCTGTAGCCTTACTCATGAAGGAAAAGAACTTTGTGCAGTTCTCCAAATTGTTACAGGCTCAAATTTAACTGATATTTGGACTTTCTACCCATCAACAGAAAATGCTATCTAAAATATGATCATCGTTGTCTTTAAAATTATGGCAGTCTATTGTAAACAATAGAAATGGTCCTACACTTTTCCTACTAAACACCTATCCCATACTTCTGGAAATCTTCCTTACCTACATTCTCAATAATTTTTGAGCAAGTGAAATCATCTTGCTGGTGGTGTGGACAAACAGTACAAATTGGAATGACTCCAAAAACTATACAGAGAAAAGTATTTGAGTTGGACTTGAAATTTTAAGACATACCAGTTAGCCAGGAAACAATATTAGAGGCAGTCGATCTGTGCCCTATAACTGATATAAATCCCATTTGGGAAGAGGATAGAGGGTCATCAATATTTTCCTGTGTCTCTGGGATTGTCTTGCATATAATCTAGGCATGAACTTTCTTCCATTCTGAAAACCCAGTACACCTTAAGAATGCTCATAAAATAACTTTAAGTATTTAATGAAACACCATAAGTGGATTATGTAGCCCTCAGGTTACTGTGAAAGTTCTCCAAAATGAGGTCAACCTTGGTTACTCAGATGGATTTGGGACAAGGGAACTTCTCAGAAGATAACAGACTGTTTTTTATGCGTATCCCTTGAGGAGTTTTCCCTACAATGGGAGTCTTACAATTAGAAAAGATGGAATGAAATTTGTCCTTGCTTTTAGTTGAGGTTATTACTGATACCACCATAGTAACAAAAACCATTTTGGACAAGTTTAACTTACTGGATTTACTTGTTTTTAGAATTTGCCTAGTCTTTCTCCTTTCAGACCAAGACAGGGTTTGCACAATTGTTAACACACCTTGTCATATCAGTATTAATGCCTTAAGCCGAGTGGTAATGTCAATTCAGAAATGTAAGTAAAAAGCCACTTGGCTTTCTAAGGTAGAGATAAAAGGTTTACGGGATTTGAGTTGGGTACAGGACCCCAGGTTCTGTGATTGTATTACTTCCTATATGTTGGTCTCTTCCTGCTGCTTGTAGTCTCATAGTCTTATTTTAATAAAAATAAAATAGTAATTAACCAGTTTTGACCTAGCCTGTCTGTGGAATTTTTGAGAAACCAAAATGATGTAGAAATGATGGCTAAATGTTATTGGTAGAAAATTATCCACATCTCTCATGTCTTTGCACATTTGATGAGCAAAGGGTCAGACAGTCTTTTTTTACTTTAAATGTGTGAATATCCTTGAAAGATATACTGTCTTGATTATTTTTCATGGTGAATATCATTGGAAGATGTAGTATCTCCCTCTAGAACAGAAAGCATATTTGCTTATTGTCCAGTAAAATAAAAATTTGGGGTTCTTCATCTGTGAGACAAATACATTGCATATATAGCATTCCTCTGAACCACCCTTAAGTGCTTCCCTCTCCAAATGATACGGGATTTGAGATTAACAAGAACTGATTTGAGTATAAAGTTCACGCTATTTGTTGTGCATTTAAATTTTAAGATTTAATTTTTTTAAATTTTAAGGATGTGGGGTACAATTCAGGGTTAGGTATACAGATGTTCATTATGCAGGTACCCTTGTTGATGAGGTGTGCCCCTCCCTCCCTTGGCAATTTCCCACTACTGATAATCCCTTTCTGATTGTATTATGATAATTGTTCAAGTTCATTTATGAACAAGAACATATGGTACTCTGTTTCTGTGATAGATCACTGAGGATGATGACTTTAAATTCATCCAAGCTGCTGCAAAGTCCATATGTTTGTACCTCTTTATGGATGCATAATAGTCCATTGTGTATATATGCCACATTTTTTTTTTCCAGTCCAGCTTCTATGGGCAGCATGGTAGTTTCCGTGTTTTTGCTATTGTGGATAGAGCTGCAACAAACATGCGGGTGTAGGTATCTTTTTGGTAGAATGACTTGAGTTCCTTCAGGTATATTCCAAATAGGGGGGTTTCTGGGTCATATGGAAGGTAAATTTCTAGTTCTTTTAAAAATCACCACACTGTCTTCCAAAGAGTTTGCACTAGTTTGTATTCCCACGAACACTGTAGAAGTGCTCCTTTTTCTCCGCATACTTGCCAGCATCTGTTGTTGTTTGTTTTATTGATAACCATTCTTACTGGGGTTAAAACCACATATCTCAATGTGGTTTTGATTTGCATTTCTGATGATGAGTGAGGCTGAACACTTTTTCATGTTTCTGTTGGCTGCCCGTATATCTTCTTTTGAGAAGTGTCTATTCATGTCTTTTGCCCACTTTTTAAAGGGGTTGTTTGTTTTTTCCTTGAGGTACATTTGAGTTCTTTGCAGATCCTAGATTTTAGGCCTTTGTCAGATATACAGTTGGCAAATATTTTTTTTCCTATTCTGTGGGCTGTCTCTCTACTCTCTTGAGGGTTTCTTTTGCTTTGTAGAAGCTTGTCAGTTTAATGAGATCCTACTTGTCTATCTTATATCTTATGGTATGAGCACTTGGGGTTTGATCAGGAATTGGTTACCAGTTCAAATTTCCATAAGGACATCTCTTGCATTTTTTAAGATCTTTATGGTTTGAGGTTTTACCTTTAGGTCTTTGATCTATTTAGAGTTAATTTTTGTTTATGGTGATAGGTGGGGTTCTGTTTCAATCTTCTGCATGTGATCAGCCAGTTTTCACAGCACCTTTTATTGAATAGATTCTCCTCTCCCCAGTGGTTGTTGTTGGAGGCTTTGTCAAAGATGAGTTGGTTGAGAAATTGAGGCTCTGTTTTCAGAATCTCTATCCTGTTCCATTGGTCTATATGCCTGTTCTTGTACCAATACCGGGATGTTTTGATTAATATAGCCTTATAGTAAAGTTTGTAGTCTGGAAATGTGATATCTATTGCTTTGTTTCTTTTGTTAAGGATTGTTTTAGCTATTCCTGGTCATTTATGTTTCCATATGAATTTCTGTATTGTCATTTCCAGGTCTGAGAAAAATGATGTTGATAATTTAATGGATATTGCATTTAATCTGTAGATTGCCTTTGGTAGGATGGTTATCTTAACAGTGTTGATTCTTCCTGTCCATGAGCATAGAATTTTTTCCATTTATTTGTGTCTTCTTGTATTTCTTTGAGCAGTGTTTTGTAGTTCTCATTGTAAAGGTCTTTCACTTCTCTGGTTAGGAAGATGCCAAGGTATTTCATTATTTTTGTGGTTTTTGTGAATGGGATTGTGCTTTTTATTTGGTTCTCTGCCTTCTTGTTGTTGGTGTATAAAAATGCAAACTATCTTTTGCACATTTATTTTGTACCCTAAAACTTTGCCAAATTCCTTTATCAGTACAAGCAGGTTTTTGATAAATTCTCTTGGATTTTGGAGGTGTAGAATCATATCATCAGCAAAGAGGGATTACTTAACTTCCTCTTTTCCTATTTGAATACCCCTGATTTCCTTCTCTTGTCTAATTGCTTGGGCTAGAACTTCCAACACAATGTTGAGCAACAGGAGTGAGAGTGGGTAGCCATGTCTTGTTCCAGTTTTCAGGGGAAATGTTTCCAGTTTCTGTCCATTCAGCTATATGTTAGCTATGGGTTTATTGTAGAAGGTGCTTACTATTTTGAGGTATGTTTCTTCTATACCTAAGTGTTTGAGGGTTTTAATCAAGAAGGGATGCTGAATTTTATCAAAAACTTTTCTGCATCTAATATATATATCTGTTGATGTATTTAATTACATTTATGTTCTTGCAGATGTTGAACCAGCCCTGCATCCTAGAGATGAAGCCTGTTTGGTCATGGTGGATGATTTTTGACATGTGTTTTTGGATCCAATTTACTAGAATATTGTTGATGATTTTTGCATCTATGTTCATAAGGGATATTGGCTTGTAGTTCTCTTTTTTTGTTGGATCTTTACCTGGTTTGTGTATCACTGTGATGTTAGCTTCATAAAATGATTTGGGGAGAATTCCATCTTTTCAATTGCTTGGAATACTTTCAATAGGATTGGTATCAGCTCCTCCTTGTATGTTTTGTAGAACTCTGCTGGAAAGCCAACAATCCAGGGCTGTTTTCTTTTTGTTGTTTGTTTTTTTCTTGGAGGTTGTTTTCTTATGATAGAGTCAACTTCCTAGATTGTCATTAATCTATTTTGTGTCTTGCTATCTTCTTCTTTCAATCTGAGGAGGTTGTATGATGTCAGAAAGTCCCCCATTTCATTTAGGTTTTCAAGTTTGTTTCCATACAAGTGTGCATATAATCTCTGATAATCTTTTGTACTTTTTCAGTGTCACTTGTGAATTAATCTTTTGTATTTCTGATTGTGTTTATTTGGACTTTTCCTCTCGTTTTCTTGGTCATTCTAGCTAGGGGTCCATCAATCTTGTTAATTCTTTCAAAGAACCAGCTTTTTGTTTTGTTGATATTTTCTCTGATATTTTTGTCTTCTATGTCCCGTATTTGGGCTCTTATTTTAGTGATCTGAATTACTCTGCTAAAGTTAGGGTTTCTGTGATCTTCTCTTTCCAGCTCCCATAGGTGATTAGTTAGGTTGTCAACTTGTAATCTTTCCATTTTCTTGATGTGTGTTCATAGAGATATAAATTCCCCTCTTAGAACTGTTTTCATGGCACCTCAGAGGTTTTGGTAATATATCTCTTCATTTTCATTTGTTTCCAGAAATCTTTTAATTTTTGTTTTGATTTCAGTGTTGTCCCAGTAGTTGTTCAGCATCATGCTATTTAGTGTGCATTTTTTTTTGTGGGCTTTGGGGAAATTTTGTTGATGTTGATATTTATTTTTATTCTACTGTGGTCTGAGAAGGTGCATGGCAATATTTCAATCTTACAGAATTTGCTTATTCTTGATTTATGGCTGAGGATGTGATCGATTAAAGAGTACATTCCACGCAGTGATGAGTAGAATGTATATTCTATGGTTGTTGAGTGGAATATTCTGTGGGTATCTATTAAGTCTATTTAGTTGAGTGTCAAGTTTAGGTTCCGGATCTCTTGTTGATATTTTGCCTTGATGATCTATTTAGTGTGGTATTCAAGTCCCCTACTATAACAGTGTAGAGTCAATATCTGTTTTTTAGTTTACTTAGTGTTGCTTTATAAATGCTGGTGCTCCTGTGTTGGGTACATATATGTCTAGGATAAATATTTCTTGTTGATGGGTTAAAATTTTTATCATTATGTGGTGTCCTTTCATATCTTTTTAAATTTTTGATAGCTTATAGGTTGTTTTTTCTGATATTAAGATCACAATTCCTGCCTTCTCTTGTGATCCATTTTCCTGGAAGTTTGTTTTCCACCCTTAACTTTGAGTCTGTGTGCATCCCTTGTGGTGAGATGAGTTTCATGGATGCCGAATAATTGGGTTATTGTTTCGTATATAGTTTGCCATTCTGTGTCTTTTCAGTGGTGCATTAAATTATTATTATTATTAAAGCAGGAATTATTGAGAGGACAGAAAAACTCCCATAGTGGGAGGCGACCCAAAGAGATTTCCCAATTTTAAATTGACATAATAATTGAACATATTTATGGGCTGCAGAATGATATTTTGATACATGCATACAATGTGAATGATCATGTCAGGATAACTACCATATCAATCACTCAAAGAGTTATTATTGTTTTGTGCTGAGGACATTTAAAATCTTCTCTTTTAGAAATCTGGAAATATATGATATTACTATTAACTACAGAAATCAATTGCTCTACAGTTATTCTACAGTGGTACTGAACACTAGATCTTGTACCTCTTATCTAGTATTAATTAATCCAAACTCTACCTGTCCATCCTTCCCTTTATCCTTCCTAGGATAAATAATCACTATTCCACTCTTTAATGAGAGTAACTTTTTCAGTTTTCACATATGAGTGGGAACATGCACTATTTCTATTTTTGTGCCTGGCTTATTTTCCTGAATATAATAATGTCCTCCAAGGCAATTCTTGTTGCCACAAATGGCAGTATTTTATTCTTTTTTATGGCTAAATAGTTTCCTCATTCTGTAGATACACTACTTTGTCTTTATCCATTCATCTGTTGATGGAAATTGATTTGCATTCCATATCTTGACTATTGTGAATACTGCTGACGTAAACATGGGAGTACAGATATCTCTTTGACATTCTGATTTTCTTTTCTTTGGATATACACCAGACAGTGGGATTGATGGGTCATATATTATTTCTATGTTTTAGTTTTTAGAGAAATCTTCATGCTATTTTACATAATGACTGTATTAATTTAGCTTCCCACCACAGTGTATAAAGAGTTCCCTTTTCTCTTTATTCTTACCAGCATTTATTATTTTTCATCTTTTTGATAATAGCCATTCTAACTGGGGTGAAATGATGCTTCATTGCTGTTTTGTTTTACACTTTTCTAATAATTAGTAATATTGAGCATTTTTCATATACTTGTTGACCATTTGCCTGTCTTCTTTTGAAAAAAAAAAAAAGGCTATTCATGTCTTTAGCCCAGTTTTTAATTTATTTATTTGGTTTTTGATTATTTAGTTGTTTGAGATCCTTGTATATTTTAGATATTCATTCTTAATTGGATGAATAGTTTGTAAATATTTTATCGATTTCCGTAGGTTGTATTTTCACTTTGTTGATTGTTTTCTTTTTTATGCAGAAGATTTTTAGTTTGATATATCTCATTTGTCTATTTTTTCTTTTGTTGCCTATGCTTTTGGGGTCCTGTCCATAAAACCTTTGCACAGAACAATGTCCTGAAATATTTCCCCTATATTTTCTTCTAGTTGTTTCATAATTTGGGGTCTTACATTTAAGTATTTAATCCATTTTGAGCTGATTTCTTTGTTTACAGTAAGAAGGAGTAGATTAATTTTTTTCTTCTACATGTGAATTTCCATTTTACTTACAGCATTTATAGAAAAGACTGTCCTTTCTCTGGGAGTGTTCTTGGTGCCCTTATCAGGAATCAGTTGATTTTATTTATATGTGGAGGTTTTTTTCTGGGTTTCTTATTCTGTACCTTTGGTCGATGTGTCTGTCTTTATGCAGTGCCATGCTGTTTTGGCTACTAAAGTTTATATTTTAAAGTCAGGTAGTATAATATCTCCAGCTTTTTCCTTTGTACTTGGATTATTCAGGGTCTTCTTGTGGTTCCATACAAATTTTAGGGTTGTTTTTATCTACTTTTGTGAAGAATAATTTGGAAAATTTTGTAGAGATTGTATATAATCTATATAGATCTATATATCACTGTTGACACTATAGTAATTTTAACAATATAATTATTCCAATCTGTAAATGTGGGAGTTTTCCCAATTCTTGTGTCTTCTTCAGTTGTTTTCATCAATGTTTTATAGTTTTTTTGTTATAAGCTATTTCACCTCCTTGATTAAATTTATTCCCTAGATATTTTAATTTTTATGGCTACTTAAGTGTAACTATCTTGACTTGTTGTCAGCTATGTAATTATTGATATATATGAGGGGGACCCAAAAAACCTGGAATTAAAAAAGATGTATTTATTCCAACATGTTTAAACTTGAGTCACCCTCAAAGTACTCTCTCCATTTGATACAATACACCTATCAAGATGCTTTTTCCACTATTCAAAATAGTTTTTGAACTCATCAATTTTTATACATTTTAGGGCTCCTGATACTTTTGGTTTCACCTCTTCCTCATCAACAAAGCATTTCCCGTTGAGGACTTTTTTCATATGGGAAACAAACAAACAAAAAAGTCACCCAGGATGAAATTGAGTGAATAGGAAGGGTGAGGTGTTAGGTGCCATGTCATTTTTAGTCACAACTGCTGAGTACTCTGTGTGGTATGGGCAGATGCACTCATAAATCTCCATTATGAAATGGGCAAATGGGAAAGAATCTACAAAAAAAAATTAACTGAAGCTGAACACAGCCTCTTACAACAAAGCTAGTTGGTACACTGATACCAATGAGTTCTTAGAACACTTACCTCTTGGGAAAGTCTGTACTACAAGGGGTGTACCCTTTAAAAAAAATTCCATTTTTGGGGGGTCCCCTCATAGAAACATTACTGATTTTTGTATGTTGCTTTCTACCCTGCAAGTTTACTGAATTTGATTTTCAGTCCAAAGAAGTTTTTGGTGAAGTCTTTATGTTTTTCTATACATAAGATCTTACTGCCTGCAAACAGGAATAATTTTACTTTTCTTTTTCAATTTGAATGTCCTTTTTTTTTTTTTGCCTAATTATGCTTGCTAAGATTTTAGTACTATGTTCAATGTGATTGATGTGACTGTGCATCCTTGTCTTGTTCTAATTCTTAGAAAAAAGGCTTCAACATTTTTTCATTCAGTATGATGCTAACTGTGGGTTTGTCAAATATAGCCTTTACTGTGTTGAGGTATTTACCTTCTATATCTGATTTGTTCAGAGTTTTCAGTTATAAAGGATATTGAATTTTATAATATTCTTTTTTGCATTTATTGAAATAATCATGTGAATTTATTATTCATTGTGTTAGTGTAATGTATCACATTTACTGATTTGTATATGTTGAATTATCCTTGAATACTTGGGATAAATATTGTTTGAACATGGGAGATCGTATTTTGGATGTACTGTTGAATTGAATTTATTAGTATTTTTTTTTAAAGATTTCTGAATTTATGTTCATCAGGAATATTGGCCTGTAGTTTTATGTGTGTGTGTCCTTGTCTGGTTTTAGTGTTAGAGTAATGTTGTAATCATAGAATGAGTTTGAAAAAATTTACTTTCCTTTAGTTTTTGGAGTAGTTAGTTAGAAAGTAATAGGTGTTACTTCTTCTGTAAAAGTTTTGAGAGAGGAGGAATAAAGACACTGATCAGGCAGATAGTTAGGGTAGGTCCCCAGTAAAACTTTCTCAAAGCAAGAGTGGTCTGGTGTCTGAGGAGACAAACTGCAAGTTCTAGATAAAATCCATGAAGGAGGACTCCTATCCCCTTTTAGTGCACTCTCTCTCAATTGGCCCTTAGCCTATCCTCTCTCTATTGGTCCTTTATGCTATCATGCCTCTTTCTGATTGGTGCATTTTCAAGCCTGCTTGCCAACCAATCAGCATGCACTTCCTCATTTCAAGCCTATAAAAACACCTGAACTCAGCCTCATTGCTGGCAATCCACTTTTGGATCCCCTCTCACTGCTGAGAGCTTTGCTCTTGCTTAATAAACTCTGACTTACTCACTTTTTGTTGTGTGCACTCCTTATGCTTCTCAATCATGGGACATGAACCTGGAACTTGTTGAACTGAAAGAGCAATAACATTTCTTGGAACTCAGTGAACTAAAAGAGCTGTACTCACTGAACTAAAAGTGCCATAATAGAACTTACTGAACTAAAAAGCCATAACAGTTTGGTATAATTCAGCAGTGAAGACATCCAGTACTTAATTTTCCTCTGTTGGGAGACTTTTTGTTACTGTTTTAGTCGCATTACTAATTTGCTGTTTATTTAGGTTTTCTGTTTCTTCATGATTTGATCTTGGCATGCTGTAGTCAGGAAAATTTCCATTTCCTTAAGGTTTATTACAAATTTATTGTTTATTTAAGTTTTCTGATTCTTCATGATTTGATCTTGGCATGTTGTATTCAGGACCATTTCCATTTTCTTAAGATTTTTCAATTTTCTTATGTAAAGTTGCTCATAATACTCTCTAATTATTCTTTTATTTCTGTGATATCAGTTTTAATGTCTCCTTTTTCATGTCTAATTTTATTTATTTGGATCTTTTCTCTTTTTTCTTAGTCTAGCAAATGTTTTGATTTTGCTTATCTTTTCACAAGACCAACTTTTTGTTTCATTGACTTTTTGTAGTATTATTTTTTTAGACTAAATTCCATTTATGTCTGCTCTGGCATTTATTATCTCTTTACTTCTACAAATTTTGTGCTTGATATGTTCTTGCTTTTATATTTTTTGATATGTATTATTACTAGGTTATCTATTTGAAAATTTTCTACTTTTTTATGTAGAGATTTATTGCTATTAACTTCCCCCATAGTAGTACTTTTGCTGTATCTTATTGGTTTTAGTATGCAGTGTGTCCCTTTTAAACTTTTCAACAAAAATTTTTAATTTCCTTCTTAATTTATTTTATGAACTGTTGGTCATCCAGATTTATGTTTTTAAGTTTCTGTGTATTTGTAGTTTCTCACGTTTATCTTGTTATTAATTTCTAGTTTTATTCTATTGTGGTCAGAAAAGATACATGATATAACTTTAATTTTTAAGATATTTGTTGAAATTTGTTTTGTGAACTAACATATGGTCTATCCTGGAGAGTGTTTTATATGTAGATGGAAAGAATGGTATTCTGAAGCAGTTGGGTGAAATATTGTTAATGTCTGTTAGGTCCATTTGATTCTATATTGTAGTTTAAATCTGACATTTCTTTGTTTATTTATTTTAACTAGATAATCTATCTAGTGTTGAGAATCAGATGTGGAAGTTCCATTATTGTATTGAGGTCCACCTTTCTATTTTAATTAAATAATATTTGTTTTATGTATCTGGGTGTTTTGGTGTTTGGTGTATATATATTTACAACAGTTTCATCCTCTTCCTAAATTGGTCCATTTATCATTATATAATGATTTGTCTCCTTTCATAGTCTATTTTATCTAATACAAATATAGCTAATCCTGCTCATTTTCAGTGCCTGACTTTTTTTCACTTTAATTTTTTTTTTAAATTTTAAAGATGTGGGGTACAATTCAGGGTTAGGTATACAAATGTTCATTATGTAGGTACCCTTGTTGATGAGGTGTGCCCCCCCTTCCCCAGGCAGATTCCCATTACTGCCAATCCTGCTTCCCCGACCTCCTCCCAGCAGTTTCCTGCTACTGCCAGTCATTTCTTATAGTATTATGATAATTGTTCAAGGTCCTCTTATGAGTGAGAACATGTGATACTCAGTTCTTTGTTCCTGTGAAAGATCACTCAGTATTATAGACTCTACGTCCACCTAGGTTGCTGTGAAGTTCATGATTTTGTTTTTCTTTATGGCTGCATAATATTCCACCATGTATATGTACCACATGTTTTTATACAGTGCTCTTTTGATGAGGAGCACGATTGGTCCCATGTTCTTACTACTATGAACAATGCTGCCATAAACATACGTGTACAGGTATCTTTTTTATAGAGTGCTTTGAGTTCTTCCAGGTATATTTCCAGTAGGGGGATTGTGAGGTCATATGGAAGGTCAATTTTTAGATCTTTTAGGAATTGCCACACTGTTTTCCACAGAGGTTGTACTAGTTTACACTACCACCAAGTGTGTAGACGTGGTGACTTTTTGCCACATCCTCTCCATCATCTGTTGCTTTTTGAGTTATTGATGATAGCAATCCTGACTAGAGTTAGGTGGTATCTCAGTGTAGCTTTAATTTGCATTTCTTTGATGACCAATGAGATATCTTACACCTTTATTGTGCCATGTGTTAACCAGTATCCTTAGTACTTTAAAATAATAATTCTTCTTTTAAAATTTTTATTATAAAGATGTGGCATGCATTTCAGGGTTAGGTATATAAACATTGATCATACAGTTACCCTTGTTGATGAGGTATGCCCCTCCTTCTCCTAGCAGTTTCCCTCAACTGCCACTCCCACCAACCCCCCTCCCCACCAACAATTTCCCACTACTGCCATTCGCTTTCTTATAGCATTGTAATTGTTCAAGGTCAGCTTATGAGTGAGAACATATGGAACTCAAATAAATCACTGAGTATGATCAACCCCAAATCCATCCAAGTTGCTTCAAAATCCATATATTTGTCCTTCTTTATGGCTGCATAATATTCCATTGTGTATATGTACCACATTTTAAAAATCCAGTCCAGCTTTGATGGGCAGCATGATTGGTTCCATGTTTTTGCTATTGTAGAGCTGCAACAGACATATGTGTGCAGGTAAAATTTTTGTAGAATAATTTGAGTACCTTTGGGTATATTCCCAATAGGGGGGTTGCTGGGTCACATGGAAGGTGAATTTCAAATTCTTTCAGAAATAGCCACACTGTCTTCCAAACAGGTTGTACTAGTATTCATTTCCACCAGCAGTGTTGAAGTGTTTCTTTTTCCCCACATTCTCACCAACACCTGTTGCTGTTTGTTTTATTCATGATGGCCATCCTCACTGGGGTTAGGTGGTATCTCAATGTGATTTTGATTTGCATTTCTGTGATGATGAGTGAGGCTGAGCACTTTTTCATGTGTCTGTTTGCTACCCGTGTATCTTCTTTTGAGAAGTGTCTATTTATGTCTTTTGCCCACTTTTTAAAGGGGCTGTTTGTTTTTCCTTTTGGCCCATTTGAGTTCCTTGAAGATCCTAGATCTTAGGCCTTTGTGGGATATACAGTTGGCAAATATTTTTTTCCCATTCTGTGGGCTGTCTCCCTGTTCTCTTGATGGTTTCTTTTGTTTTGCAGAAACTCGTTAATTTGATGAGGTTCCACTTGTCTCTTATTTCTTAAGTTATGGTACATTAGGGCTCTGAGTAGCAATTGGTTCCCAGTTCCAACTTCTATAAGGGTATCTCCTGCACTTTCTAAGATTATTATTATTATTATTATTATTATTTTTGAGTTGGAGTCTCACTTGGTCACCCAGACTTGAGTGCAGTGGCCGCTCCTGGCCACTGCAGCCTCGCCTGCTGGGCTCCGGTGATCCTTCCGCCTCAGCCTTCCAAGTAGCCGGAATTACAGGCATGCGCTACCACGCCCGGCCGATTTTTTTATTTTTTATTGTAGAGATGAGGTCTCACTGCCCAGGTGGGTCTCGAACCGCAGGCTCAGGCAATCCAATCACCTCAGCCTCCCAAAGGCGCGAGATTACAGGATGAGCCACCGAGCCCAGCTGCCTAAGATTCTTATAGTTTGAGGTTTTGTGTTTAGGTCTTTGATCCATTTAGAGTTAATTTTTGTGTTTGGTGATAGGTAGGGATCCTGTTTCAATCTTCTGCATGTTGGCAGACAGTTTTCCCAGCAACATTTACTGAATAAGTTCTCCTCTACCCCGTGGTTGTTGTTGTAGGCTTTGTCAAAGATGAGTTGGTTGAGGAATTGAGACTTTGTTTCCGGAATCTCTATCCCGTTCCATTGGTCTATGTGCCTGTTCTTGTACCAATATCAGGCTGTTTTGATTACTGTAGTCTTCTAGTAAAGTTTGAAGTCTGAAGTGTGATACCTCCTGCTTTGTTTCTTTTGCTAAGGATTGTTTTGGCTATTTGTGGTCATTTATGTTTCCATATGAATTTCTGTATTGCCATTTCCAGTTCTGAGAAGAATGATATTGGTAACTTAATGGGTATTGCATTGAATCTATAGATTGCCTTTGGTAGGATGGATATCTATTTTTTTTTTTTTTTTTTGGTGGGGTAGAAACTTCTTGGCTGAAGTTGCTTATCTTCAAGGATGGACACCTTAACAATGTTGATTCTCCCTACCCATGAGCATGGAACATTTTTCCATTTGTTTGTGTCTTCTTGGATTTCTTTGAGCAGTGTTTTGTAATTTTCATTGTAAAGGTCTTTCACTTCTCTGCTTAGGAAGATGCCGAGGTATGTCATTTTTTGTTGGCTATTGTGAATGAGACTGTGCTTTTTATATGGGTCTCTGCCTACTTGTTGTTGGCAAATAGGAATACAATGGTCTTTTGCATGTTTATTTTGTACCCTGAGATTTTGCCAAAGTCTTTTATCAGTGCAAGCAGAGTTTTGACAGATTCTCTTGGATTTTCAAGGTATAGGATCATATCATCAGCAAAGAGGGATAACTTGACTTCGTCTTTTCCTATTTGGATACCCCTGATTTCCTTCTCTCGTCTAATTGCCTGTGCTAGAACTTCCAACACAATATTGAACAAGTGAGGTGAGAGTGGGCAGCCTTGTCTTGTTCCAGTTTTCAGGGAAAATGTTTTTAGTTTTAGTTCCTGTTTTCATGGACTATTTTTTCTCATCTTTTCATTATCAGTCTAGATATGTCTTTTTAGGTGAATTTCATGTAGGAAGCATATAGTTGGATGTAGTATTCTTAATCCATTCATTTACTCTATGTCTTTTAACTGAGACATGTACTCTATTTACATTCAAGGTGATCATTAATAGGTAAGGATTTACTCCTGACATTTTTACATTTTTCTGGTTGTTTTGTATTTTTTTTGTTACTTTTCCCCCTCTGTTTTTGTTTTTCCTTATATTTTCATGGTTTTCTCTTATGAATAGGTTTGAGTTCATTCTCTTTCTTTGTGGTGTATTTGCTGTATCAGTAAACAAACAAAAACTAAATTAATTCATCATCACTAGACCCGTCATAAAAAAAAATGCTTCTGGAAGGGATAGGAAGGTAAATACCATACAGAAAACATGTGAAAATATAAACTATATTCAATCACCTATTTGGGGGAGCATATAGTGCTGTATGGGCTCAGATGCCAGGGTTATGGCTATATTGCTGGGTCCAGCAGGAATAACGGTGTTGCAGCTAATTTTGTAGACATTTTGGGATGATGACAGCCCCAGGGATGTGGAGATGCAGGGACTATTAGGACCCAGGGCAGCATGTTATGCGGCAGTGGTTCCATTCTTAAAATGATGTCATGATGTGCAACTTGGGTCCTAGAGAGTGGGGGCAAGAAGCAGTCTGAGTTTTCTTGTTGAAGCAGTGCAGCCACATGGACTCCAGACAGCTTTCTATACTAAGGGGACTCTTCAGTAATTAGAATTACAGCACTTGTGGTGCTAATGAGGACTTTTAGAGCTATGCTATCCCACTTAGCTTTTTTTCCACAATGAGTCCCTACTGACTTCAAGACAATTCCTGTTGGACGCTTTGCTTTTCATTAGGCCACCATTTTGAATTTTCATGCCTCAGACAATCTTTGTTACTTCCTTAGTTAATTTTAGTGTTCTTTCTTAGATACTGTACTCAAATTACAGTTATCTGTTTCTTGTATTGGTTCCTCTTGTGGAGGAGGGAAGCATTGAATACCTCTAGTTTGTCATCTTGATGATGAATTGCCTGCTTATTGTGCTTTGATGAATAAAGTTCTTTGTCTCTGATCCAAGAGTCTCTTCTTTTCTGCCATCATCTATAAAATTGTAGATGCTTTCAAGTAAAATCTCATATGATTTATTTTTCATATCATGTTGAATAAAAGTGCTCAAAGTGAATGTTTTTTTATCTTGTTTCTTATGCTAGAAAAGAAGAAAGCATTTGGCATTTTGTCATTAAGCATAATGTTAGCTGTAGTTTAATGATAGCTAGCTAGCTAGATGATGGATAGATGATAGATGATTGATAGAGGATAAATAGATAGGTAGATCAATAGAAAGATAGATAGATGTCATTCTATCAGGTTGAGATAGTTTTTTTTTTTATCCAGGTGTGCAGGATTTTTATAAAGAATGTTCTGGATTTTTCCAAATGCTTTTGCTGTGTCTACCAAGATGGCTGTCTCATAATTGCCAGTTTTTAGTCTTTTCAAATGGAGAGTTATACAGATTGATTTCTGAATGCTATTAGCCATGCCTTCATGGGATGACTTTCTACTTATTTATAATATGTTATCCCATTTATATATTATTAAATTTAATTTGTTAAACTGTCATTAAGAATATTTTACATCTAAGTTCATAAAGGTTATTGGTATTTTATTTTCATTATTATTATTATTGTAATATTGTTCACTTGGGGTGTCAGGGTTAAGACCTTATATGATAATTAGGAAAATATTCTTTCCCTTTAATCTGAAAAAAATCAAGTATAACTGATATTATTTTCTTTTAAATATTTGGTAGACAATTCATTGATTTTTAAAACTTGTTTTTTTCAAGTAATTATTCAGAGCCATGACTTTTTGTTCCTTAAACTCTGCTTTAGCTGAATTCTACAATTGAGACTATGTTGTGCTTCCTTTATAATTTGATATAGAATATTTTCTGTATTCTATTGGGATTTCTTTTACCATGCATTGCTTCGAACAGTTTTATGTAAATTTGCAATGTTTCAGATATTTTCTCTTATTTATTTATCTTTTAATTCCATTACGGAAAGTGAATCTACTTTTTTTTCTTTCATTTTTGTTCTATTTTAAGACTTATTAAATGACCTATCACATAATCTATCTTAATAAATGTTTCATGTAAACTTGAAAAAAGTGTGTATTCTACTGCTTTGGATTACAGTATTCTGAATATGATAATTAGATCAAGTTATGCGATAATGCTGTCAAGGTTTTTATTATCTTATTGACTCTCTTTCTTTTTAAAAAGTTAATTCCAGAAAGAGAGCAAGAAAGAGAAAGCACAAGAGAGGTAAAGTGAGAGAAAGAGAGGTGAGTATTTCAAATCTTCAAATCTGATTGTGCATTTATCTGTTTCTTCTTTCATTTCTACTTATCTTTAATTTTCTTTTTTTTTTCAGAGCTCAGCTCTTTGAAATATACACTTTTAACATTTTTATATCTTCTAAAGCATTGACTATTATTATAAAAGATTCTTCTTTATCTCTTGTAATACATTTTTTCTTGAGGTATATTTGAATATTAATATAATTATTCTAGCAATCTTATGAGCAAGGATTGTATTCTAAAATATTTTAGATCTTTTTTCTTTTAATATTTAAACTAAGTTTCTTGTGGAGAGCATATAATTGGACCTTTTTGAAATTAAATTTAACAATTTATTCTTTTAATTTTTAGGTTTAGATCAGTTTTTTAATATAATATCAATAAGTTTTATTTAAATATTTCATCTTTCAATTTCTTATCTATTTGTCCCATATGTTTTTTGTACAGTTTTTGCTCTTCTTATTCAAATTATTAATATGAGGGAGGACCTTTCAAAAACTTTATTTATAAAAATTGTGGATTTATTCTTACATGTTTAAACTTCAGTCACTTTCAATGCACTCTCTCCATTTGATACACCTATCAATACACTTTTTCCACTACTCAAAATAATTTTTGAACTCATCAATTTATATGGATTTTAGTGCTTCTGCTGTTTTTTGTTTTTACCTCTTCCACATGTGCAAAATATTTCCTCTTGGGGACTTTTTTTTTTTAACTGGAGAAACAAAGAAAAGTTGCTCTAGGTGAGATGTGAATAGGGATAGTGGGGCATAGAGGTCATGTTGTTTTTGGTTAAAAACTGCTGAACACTCAGCTTGGTGTGAGCTGATGTGCTCATAAATTACCCATTATGAACTGAGCAAACTTGTTGAAAGAATTTCCAAAAGAAAATTCACTGAAGCCAAATGCAGCCTCTCCCAACAGCACTAGCTAGTACACTGATGCTATTGGGTTCCTAGAACACTTATGTAGCAGCGGAAGCCTGTATTACAAGGTTCCCACACTAATTCCAGGTTTTTGGGGGGATTCCCCCACATATTTTCAGCATTTTATTTTATCTCTTCTGCTGACTTATTTGTTGTTGTATTTGCTTGTTTTGTTTAGTGGATACTCTTGAACTTATAACATGTATCTTTAAGTTATGAGTTAATAATTAAATATATACAGTGTTACATATTACTTTACATTATAGGTCAATTTCTCCATCTTACCATTTGTGCTATCATTTTAATACCTGTAATTGTTTTGTTCATTATAAATCCTTCAATATGTTGTCATTGAAGTATTTATGAGAAGTATTGATGACAGTTCTTTAAATATTCGTTAGAATTCACCAGTGAAGTCATCAGAGCTTTTTATTGTTGGGATATTTTTGATTGCATATTCAATCTCCTTATTAATTATTCAGTCTAGTCACATTTTCCACTTCTTCATGCTTCAGATTTTGTAGGTTTTGTGTGCCTAGAAATTTGTGTATTTTTTCTAGGTTACCCAATTTGTTATCATACAATTTGTTATATACTCTCATAATACTTTCTATTTCTGCAGAATTTGTACTAATGTTCTTTTTTATTTTAGTGTTTTATTTTATTTATTATTTCTGATTTTAGTAATTTTAGTCTCTTTTTTTCTTAGTCAGTATAGCTAAAGATTTATCGATTTTGTTAATTTTTTAAAAAAACACACATCTAGTTTACTGATTTTATCTATTATTTTCCAATTCTCTATTTTTTATGTCTTCTTTAATCATTTTTATCTTATTTATTATAATAGTGTGGGTTATTTTGTTCTTTGTCTAGTTCCTTATGTTGTAAAGTTTGGTTGTTGATTGATTTTTCTTGTTTTTAATATAAGCATTATAGCTTTAAAAATTTTCCTTTAGCACTGCTTGTAATGCATCTCATAAGTTTGGGGATTTATTTTTTTTTATAATTCAGCTACATATTTTCTAATTTTTTTTTAAAGAGTGTACTGTTTAATTTCCACAAATGTATGCATTTTCTGTTTTTTTCTTCTGTAATTTAATTTCTAAATTCATTCTGTTGTGGTCAGAGAAGATACTTTGTACTATATCAGTCTTTCAAAATTTATTGAAATTTAATTTATGGACTAATATATGAACTGCCTTTAAAAAAATGCACTTTTGAGCCAGGCTCGGTGGCTCAGCCTGTAATCCCACGCCTTTGGGAGGCTGAGGTGAGTGGATTGCCTGAGCTTGAGGGTTCGAGACCCACCTGGGCAGCGAGACCTCATCTCTACAATAAATCAAAAATCAGCTGGATGTGGTAGCGCATGCCTGTAATTCCAGCTACTCGGAAGGCTGAGGCGGAAGGATCGCCGGAGCCCAGCAGGTTGAGGCTCCGGTGGCCGGGAGCGGCCACTGCACTCCAGTCTGGGTGACAGAGTGAGACTCTGACTCAAAAAAAAAAAAATGCATTTTTGCGCCTGAGAACAACGTATATTCCACTGTTGTTTGATAGTGTCTATACAACTTAGGTTTAATTTGTTTATTGAATTATTAATCTATATGGTTATTCTATTCATTATTGAGAGTGAGTATTGAAATCTATAACCATTACTATAGAGCTATTTATTTCTCCCTTCAATTTTAAAAAATTATTCTTTATACTGATGGTCTGTTACTAGATATGTCAGTGTTCATAATTGTTATACCTCCTTGCTGTATAGAACCTTTTATTAATACAACATTTTTTCCTTTGTCTCTTGTAACATTAAAAAAACTTTTAAAGTCTGTTTATCTTGATATTAGCATAACCAGCTCTGCTCTCTTTTGGTTATTATTGGCCTACAATATCTTTTTACATTCTTTCACTTTCAACTTAATTTTGTCTTTGAATCTAAAATGAAACTTTTGTAAATATCATTTACAGCAGTTGAATTATTTATATTTAATCTCTTCTATCAACTTCTATCTTTTAATTAGTTTAATCTATTTACATTTAGAATAATTGCTAATAGGAAAGGTCTTATTGCCATCATTTTGTTCCTTGTATGTTTTTCGGCATTTTGTCCCTTATTTTTTGCATTACTACCTGTTTGTGTGCTTACATGATTGATTTTTTTTTATAGTGAGACATTTAAATTTCCTTCTTATTTTATTTTTGTGTATATTCTACCATGGATATAACATTTCATATCCTTAAGTTGTAACTCTAATTTGAATTTGTACCAATTTCCTTTCAATAATATACTAAATCTATTCTCCTTTACAGCTTTTTCTTCACCCATTTGTTACTGATGTCACACTATTACATCTTTATAATGGTGTATCCAAAAACACAAACACATTTTTAGTACATTAACTTCTTAAATTATGTAGAAAGCAAAATGTGAAATTACAAACAAAAATTAAAATAATACTAACCTTTAGATTAATAATTTTAAAAAACATATTAGTCTCTTAAATTATGTAGAAAAAGTTGAGTTATAACCATTTTAAAAATAATATTAGCTTTTATAATTGCCTATCTATTTGCTTTCACTGAAATCTTTATTTTTTCACATGGATTTAAGTTACTGTCTGGTATTATTTTATTTCAACCTACTTCATTTCTTGCAAGACACATTTAATGTAAAAATATTTCTCAGCTGAATTTTTTCTATCAATATTAAAGGACAGTTTTGATGGATGTAAGATTTTTTTTTTCTTCTTTCTTTATTTCAAGGCTGTGGAGTAAAATTCAGGATTAGATATAAAAATGGTCATCATACAGGGAAAGTTTGGGCCTCACTTTGGTTCCCACTATGCCTGGTTTGAGATCAGGGGCACTTATTGATGAGGTGTGACTCCCCCCGCCTCAGTAGTATCCTTCTACTACCAGTCTCTTTTTTTATAGCATTATGATAATTGCTCAGGGTCTGCTTATCAGTAAGAACATGCGGTACTCAGTCCTTTGTTTCTGTGATAGATCACTGAGTATGATAGGCTCTAAATCCATTCAAGTTGCTGGGAAGTTCATAATTTTGTACTATTTATGGTGGTGCAAATCCATCGTGCATATGTATCACATTTTTCTTAACCAGTTCACTTTTGATAGGCAGCGTGCTTGGTTCCATGCTTTTGCTATTGTGAATAGTGCTGCAATAAACATGTGTATGCAGGTATCTTTCTCACAGAGTGATTTGCATTTCTCTGGGTATATTTCCAGAATGAGGATTGCTGGGTCATATGGAAGGCCAGTTTTGAGATCTTTAAGGCACTGTTTTCCACAGAGGTTGTACTAGGTTACACTCCCACCAACAGTGTAGAAGTGTGCCATCCTTCTTGATTATTAGGCATACTTTCAATAGGATTGGTATCAACTCCTCTTTGTATGTTTTATAGAACTCTGCTGGAAAACCCTCTGGTTCAGGTTGTCGTTGTTTTTTTTTTTTTAGGTAGTTTTCTTATGATGCAGTCAATTTCATGAATTGTTACTGCTCTATTTACCGTCTCAATTTCTTCTGGTTTCAACCTTGGGAGGTTGTGCAATGTCAGCAAGCCTTCCATTTCACTTCGGTTTTCAAGTTTGTTTCCATACAGGTATGCATAGTAATCGCTAATAATTCTTTGTTTTTCTTCAGGGAACATTATGATTTGAGTGCTTGCAATTCTGACTATGTTTATTTGGACTTTTTCTCTCCTTTTCTTGGTCAGTCTGGCTAGGGGTTCGTAAATCTTGTTTACCCTCTCAAAGAAACAGCTTTTTGTTTCACTGATTTTTTTCTATGATGCTTTTGTCTTCTATGTCCTGTATTTGGGCTGGCTTTTACTTTGGTGATCTGGATTCTTCTTCTGAAGTTAGGATTTTGGTGGTCTTATCTTTCTAGCTCCCTTAAGTGATTGCTCAGTGACAGTGAGGATAGCTTTCACTTCTTTTTGCTGAGTCCCCTATTCTTCCTTATGTAGATCCTCTGGATTTGCTCAATTTTGAAGCAAGAGTGGGGATGGAGGGCTATGCTTTTTGCAGTTTTGTGATTTGACTTAGGTGTGACGGGTGGGGGAGCTGTGGTTCAGAAGCTATCGGCAGATCACAGTATCTGCTCTCTGGTGTGTGGGCCTCCTGAAACTCGCTTCCCTCCACCTTACAATCTGTCCATAGGGTGAGGTCATTTGTATGCCCCTTGAAAGCAAAATGAGATACAAAAATGGAAAAGAATAAAAAAAAAAAAGGAAGATGAGATACAAATGAAAGATGAGGGGAGAGAAGGAAAACAAACATGCCTGCCAACTTATGAGTAAACAAAGAAACAAACAAAAAAAACCCCTGATGATTCACTCACCCTCAAAAATACCCATACACAAACAGAAAAACTTAAAAAACTAAAAAAAAAACAAAAAAAACAAACCAAAATAGCAAAAACAAAACAAACATAAAAACAAACAAAACCAGAAATAAATAAATTAATAAAAGCGCTCCCTCTGTGACCAGGCTGGAGTACAGTGGGCACGCTCATGGCCATCCCAGTCTCCATCTGCTGGGTCTCAGGTGATCCTTCTGCTCCAGTCTTCCAAGTAGCTGGAACTATAGGCGAACGCTCCCACTCCCGGTGGTTTTTGCTTTTGTTTTTTTATTGTAGAGATGTGGTCTTGCCAAGTTGCCCAGGCGTTCCCAAACCTGCCTTTTATTTTTCTTTTTACTGTCAGGTCCCACTTTGGCTGCTGCTGTGGTAGGGGGACCTGGAGTCTCTGGCCTCTGCCCTCCTCTCTCAGCACTGACCAATTGGGTTGCTATCAGCGGGTCCGATGCCTCACAGACTGCTCCGGGAGGAGGGTGAGTCAGATCCAGACTCACCTCAATTGACTGCTGTTGCTGCCAAGTTTCCCACTCAGATCAGTCACGTATGTGCCTGATCTAGCTTGGGGGTGGGGCATCTGTCTCTCCGTGTCCACTCCTGAAGTTTCCTCTCTGGGCCAGCGATGGTGGATCCCAGAGGGGTGTGGAGATTGCCTCCAGGTCTTAGGTTGGAGACTGAACAGAGTTGGGTGGGTCAACGGCAGGTCTCTGCCCGGTCTGGGACAGAGAAAATGGTGGCAGTCGGCATCTCTTTCCTGGAGGCAGGGTTCAGCTCCAGATTTCCTCCACTGGCCTGCTCCATGGTTCAGCTGCCGGTGCCAAAGTGCTGCCGCAGGTGGTAGCATGGGCCAGGTACCAGGCACTGAGAAGCAGCTGACGTTTGCTGCCTCCTCCCAAGAGACCCCTGAGAATAACGGACATTTCTGCATGCCAGTGACTCTAGTCTCAAAGTAGTCGTGGGTTGTAGCCACCTCTGGAGGAGAACCCTGCATGCTTAATACCAAGTCCCCTCTCAGACAGACTTTCACTCACCCACTTGCACATCCCCAGGTATGCAGACTGTCTTTATGGACACTCACTTTTGAGGAGGCTCTACACTCCCACTGGTTCCCTCTCCATCTTGGTTCAAAGACCAAGATTCTTGATAGAGTTTTGCTTTGTTTTAACAGTTTGAACCTATTATCCCATTGCCCTCTGGCTTCCAAAGTTTCTGGTGAGTAATCGGCTGAGAATTATATTAAGAATAAGAACTCTGCTGATTATTTATTGAAATAATAATAATTTGTATCTTATCAGTTACTTCTCTCTTGCTGCCTTTTTGTCTTTACCTTTCAGTAGTTTAATTGTAACGTGTCTCAGTGTGGGTCTCTCTGCATTCATTCTATCTGGAGTTCACTGAAAGTCTACATTCATGCCTATTATTTATTCAAATAATCTCTCTTCCACTTTCTCTTTCTTTTTTTTTTGTTTTTGGAATTCTCACATTATGGATGATTATTTCATGATGTTCCATGAGTAGTTTAGAGTTTGTTCATTTTTATTCCATTATTCTTTTTTTTTTTGTTCTTCAGACTTTATAATTTTATTTATTCTATCTTTATGTTTGCCAGTTTTTTTCTCTTGCCAGATCATATTTTCTTTTGAATTCCACTAGTAAAGTTTTCCTTTTAGCTATTGTATTTTTTTTTTGCTCTAGAATTTTTTTCTCAAAGGTTTTAATATATTTTAAATTATATTTCCATTTTACTCATACATCAGTTTTCTTGACTTTTTCTACATAATCTTTTAGATCTTTGAGCATCTTTAAATTTGTTGTTTTAAAGTCTTTGGTAACTCTGCCATCTGGTCTTTTTCAAGAACAGTTTCTGTTGGTTTATATTTTTGCTTTCAATTGGCTATACTTTCCCATATTTTGCATGCTTTGTAATTTTATTTCTTGAAAATTGGAGATTACATTTTAAATTTTGTAACTCTGATCATCAGGTATTCTCCCTTTTCTAGTTTGCTTCTTTTTCTTTTATTGTGTTTTTATTGTTATAGACTATCCTTATGCTGAAGATCAAAGTGTAAACCTGAGGCTTTCTAGGATATTTTCTGAGGCCTTCTAGGGTATTTCTTTGAGCATGTGTGGTGATCTTCTAATTATCTCTGCATGTCATTGCTTTTGAATCTTTAATTACTGACTCCCAGAAGGAAAAAAAGCAAAAATGAAAAAAGGGGGAATAAAGCATCAGCCCTTTAAATCTCTATAGCTTGCTTCAGTCAAATGGTAAGGTCTTGAAACAAGGGGATGTGACACAAATAACTGTTTGCCTCTTTAACTGCAACTCCATGATCAGAAATATAAAATCAGAATACAATAATTAGAGACAGATCATTGATATTTGAAGATCAGTCTCCTTGTTGCCAACTGTATTAGTTGGGGTTCCCCAGAAACAGAATCAAAATTATAGAGTCTGACAAGTCCTAAAATCTACAAGATGAGTAGGTTAGTTCAAGACCCAGTGTTGCATTTGAAGACAGGCAGGTACAATTATTTTTCACTAGAGAAGGGTCAGCATTTTTATTCTACTCAGGCTTTCAACTTATTGGGTAATGTTCACTCCCATTAAGGAAGGCAATCTGCTTTTCTTAGTCTGCCAGTTTAAATGTTTTTCTAATTCCAAACACCCTCATAGAAACACTCAGAATAATATTTGAACAAAAATCTGAGTATCTCATAACCCTTCAAGCTGACACATAAAATTAACCATCACACCCATTCTAACTCCTGCAAGCTATGTGCAAATTGCTCCAGGAACACAGGCAGAACTGTTGTCAAGAGACCAGAGGGTGAGGGATAGGTAGGTGCTGTTGAAAAAGAAACTGAAATTGACCAAAAATAACTACAATTTGCCATCTAAGTCTTTTCCTGAAAGGTGCAATGCTTTAATAGATTCCTGAGTTCCAAAATTTGTTGCTTCAGACCGATTCTGCTAGTGCAATTATTATTTAAATGGAGAGACATCTACTTGGTGCCTCCTACTCTTCCATCTTCACAAAGTCCTCTCTCATTTCTACTAATTTTTGACCGGATGGTACATTATTGTATGTTCAGACTTCGTCTTTCTTTTTCTAACATTAAAGTTTGTTTTAAAAAGAAGTTATGTGTCAACTAGCTTATTTCTTTAAATATTTGTTTTTAAGCGTTTTTAGATCAAGACTGTAATAATACTCTACTTCAAGTTTAGCTCTGTTATTAAGATATGGTCCTCCACGAATTTCTGAACATTTACTTGTTTATTAAAAGATGTTGCTTCAATTGCTTGGTAAACAAGAAACATAGAAGGCATAACTTTACCAGTATATTTTCATTAGAATCAGTGGAAACAATAAAGTGAAGATACTTTTGAAATAAGTATTTCACATAACAATGAAAGCGCAGAACATTAATAGGAAAGACAAAATATTAAAAGCAAATTCATGTCTTTTTACAACTTTTTTATAATGTCTATTTCTTATCTTTCTGTGCTGCGTGGTTGGTGTTATATTCAAGTCTATGTTTCAGGTCACCGATTTGTTGAATTTGTTTGTTTTTAATTTTAAGAAACATTATGGACTGAATTGCATTCCCTAAAAATTCATATCTTAAAACTCTAATACCCAGTATGACTGCATTTGAAGATATAATTTTTTTAAAAAGGTAATTAAAGTTAAATGAAGTCATAAGATGCATTTCTAACTCAATAAAACTGGTATCTGTATTAAAAAAAGAAAAGACACTAGAGTTCTTTCTTTCTCTGACACACACACAAAGAAAAGACTGCGTGCTGACACAGAGAGGAAGTGCTATCTGCAAGCAGAGGAGAGGACTTACCAGAAAACAACTCTGCTGCCACATTAGTTTTAGACTTCCAGCCTCCAAAACTGTTATAAACTAAACGTTGCTTAAACCACCCAGTCAGTAGTATTTTGTTTGGATCTTACAACAGGATGTGGACCAACCTGAAGGTTCTATAGTATTTTTCCTTGTGTCTATATATATTTTCAGGGCCACAGGAAGTTGATAGGTAGTTTTGCTTTTAATTATTTTAGATCTTGTGTTATAGATAAGGTAATATAAATAGATCAAATTCATGATTCTACAGGTTTGTGGCATAAACTTCCTACCCATTAGAGATTTAGAATTCTAAATTCTGTATCTGATTCTGGGACTCCACTAAGGCATTTTTACTTCAGTTTTGAGGCATTTTGATTTCAGTTTTGAGTCACTGTATTATTGAGATTTTGTGTTCTGTTCATTGTGGATTCAACTTTCTTTTGTAGTTGATTGCCTACTTAAATAGCTTTTGCTATAATTTTTCTAATATTTCTAAGTATTTATTGAGGAGTAGTGTCTTTTATGTTAACTCAGCCTTCCACATCAAGTAAAAAACTATCCTCCTCAGGTCTGTATTTTCAGCCCTGTAAAGTGAGAATAATAACTTCTAACCTGAGTGTTCATCAAAGCAAATTAAATGAACATATGTTAATGACAGCATATTTCCTAGTGAATATTCAGTAAATATGGTTCATTAATTTTATAATTTTAAATAACATACATTTAAATTACAACATATGAAGTTATCAAAACTCAGCATTTGAAGTAATTTAACTTTGTTCACTTTTTATATTTTTCTAGAAAAATATGCTTAAGTAATTTTTCTTAATATGCAAAATGTAAATAATCTTTGTATCATTTGCTTTTGTCTAATTTCTCTAATATGTGCTGAATTTCCTGCAAGTGGTGTTATGTTTTGGGTTACTGTCTGAGCTTTGCAATTTTGTGCTAAGATTTTATGCAGAAAAGGCTACAATGTTCAGTATTCTGCTGGAAGCATTTTTAAGTAAATGTATTTTTGATTTTCCTTATACAACATTGATGTGTAATGAATGGATTTTAAAATATTATAAGAAAGAAGTAGTTAGGATTGAGGACATAGGATTTGTAATTCAGAACTTCTGATCGTTTTTGATGATCCAGTTTAATGCATCTAAAAATCTATATATACATATTATATTTCTTTTATTGATTAAAATAGTTAGAAATCATTTGAAGGCTGAATATAGAAACTCTGTGGATGTTTATCTTAGAGAAATTAGAAAAAGAAAGAACAAAGAGAGAGAGGAAAACAAGTAAATACATTGAGTTAAATTAGTAAATAATTAAGAGTGGTTAAAACAACAATGTTCACACATTTTTAATTTAAGCCCTGTTCGATCCTTTTAAAATTCATTTGAATCTGCAATTATTTAAACTGTGAGCTGTGCACTGAAGAGAAAGTAAAACTATAGATTTTAAGATTGTAGCTGGAGGTAATATATAAATCCAATTGATCAGTCTGGCAGAGAATTGATGCCACAATTTGTACCCAGTGGCATTTTCTCTCTCTTACTCAACTGGCTTTAGAACATTATTAGAAAGTCAATATGATACGCCAATATAGTGATATACTTTCAGTCATAAGCTCCTTTTTCAGATTAAAACTTAGCCTCTCACATTGTGGATAATAATGGACAGACAGCCTGTCTCCATCTCACTATGTGTCTCTTGGAAAGAACTTGGCTCAACTTCACTGCAAGTTTCCAAACAGTTATCAATGTTCTCAAGAGACAGTAAAACCAGTGACAGAGGGCGTCTGTCTATTCAGGACAAAAAAAAAAAAAATCACGGGAAAGGATAATGTGTACCCAGCGCTGCAGTCAGCCTTCAGAGCTTTCTCCAGCAGTCTTCTGTCTCCAACTCTCTTTCCTGAAGTTCTGATCAAATTACCTTTCAAATTCACTCTTGATTTCATGTTTTGATTCTCTTTCTCTTTTAATTTATTAATGCATTTACCACCTCAGCATTATCTTTACAGCTCATTTTCTTCCAAGCTTGCTCATTCCCATAAAACTACTGAGAAAGTTTTACTGTCTTTCATTTCCTTGTATTGGAATTTAATTCTGAAGGTTATTTTATCCTGTCACACAGGTTTTTATTCTCTTAACAGTGCAGTTTCATGAGAAGACCCCTATACCGTGTATTTTATCCTCAATAAATATGTTCAACTTATTGGCAGGTTTCTGGCAGAGAATGTAAATATTGTTCAGTAATATTATCAGAAATTTTGATTTCATAAACTGCTATACAGTATATCCACACAGCTTCCACCAAGCTTGATTAAGGCAGCATTCTATAGCATGTGCTGCTGATCAGGTCATCAACAAAGATAATTATTTTTGTAATAAGCTGTTAGAGCACAACGGGTTCAGAAATATATTAATAATCATTCCTATAGAATTTATTTCATTTTGGATGTTAGACAGGTAACAAAATTCTTAATTATAAAATGAACAATTTATTCAGTTCATTGTGTAGTTTTGATTTACATAGTAATTCATTTGTACATTTCATTTGAAAATATGTGATGAAAACCTATTATGTGATGAAGCTCTTGTACCATGTGCTAGAATATAACTGGGGAAGAAAGACAAAGTTGTTATTCCACATGGAATCTATATCCTGGTGTGGAACACAATTAACTGGCAAATATAAGGCAGATAAAGATGAATACTTTGGAGAATAGAATAGTAAGAGGAAAATAATATGAATTGGGATGATGTAGAGAATATAAGGTGGTCATGGAAGACCTCCCTGATTAGATGATATTTGAATGGAAACTCAAAGGAAGTAAAGGCGTGAACCATGTGGACATGTGAAAAATCAAAGAAAAATATCTACAAGTCCCAGAGGGTGGGGAATGGTGCAGGTGTAAGGAAGAGCAAGGACATTTATGTGTTTGGAGCAAAAGAGACACATAAGAGGATCTTAGTTTGAGTTCTCCTTAGCTGTGGATTCAAGAGCAAGTGATTTATTAAGAATCTGATAAGGGGATGGCGGAGGAAGCAGAAAAACTAAACAAAAGTGCAAGTTACGGTGAAATCAACACCTCAATTTGATTTCTCTGGATGTTCCATAATGCAAATCTCTTTGCAGAATCTATACTACTTTGAGGTAAAAGATCTGAACTTTTAAACTTCTGCAGCAGTCATTCATTCACTGTGGGTAGTTCTCAGGTACTTCTGGAGAACAGTGCTTCTGGGCAAAGCAGCTTCAGCAGCTCAAAGTACTTCTCTGAAGAAAGTTGTAGGTGCAAAGCACACAGAAACTGTGGGAAGGGGTACATAGAATCAGAAATAACATTCCAGGAGATATGAGAGAACATGGAATCAGAATGTCAGTGCTCATCAGTAGACTCCCTTACATTTAGATTTAGCCCTGAGACTAAAATGCAGCAAATGGAATGTAGAATTTGTATCTTTACATGACCATACAGAGAATACACAGACACACACACAAACACACAAACACACACACACACACATATATATAAAACCAATCTGTACTGTGACATTAGACAGAAAAAAATCTTTTAACTTTTATTATTTTGTGCATTATAACTTTATGACAAGAATCAATCTGTCATATTACCTAGCAATTATTACTTTAACCAATGTATTTATGTTTAAATAGATTTTTCTGGTTACAATGAAAATAAAAGATCACAGAGACAAGTGATAAGTCAGCAAGATTTTTAGGATCATACTTAATACTTTTGCAAAAAGAAACTGGTAAAACTATAATAGTGAGATATGAAGACAGAACCAACAGGATTTGCTAATGGATGTGGCAATTCTCTATTTTTGTTCAGTCTGAGTTTCTTTCTCTCTCTGTTTCTGTCTCTTTCTCTCTCCTTCCCTAACCTCCTTCACTTCCATATCTCTTGATATGAAGAGTAATTGTTCAATTTAGGCAAATTTTTATTATGTCTCTAATGCCTCAACATTCATATTTTATATGAGACCTTATTAACTATTTGAAATATACTGATTAACCTTAATACTTCAGATACTTGGTAAGCAAATATTTTCTTTATTCTTACATGTCCTGATCCACTCTTGATTTCTTGGTGTTAATAGTCCACCTATGCCAAGATGGTGGAATTTTTTAATGTTACTTCTTTTGGGGAAAAGTTGACTTTTGTCTCGGGTTCACACAAAAAAATGATGTCTCGTCTAGCAGCAAGTATTTGACCCAGTCCACTATAAGACAGAAAACAATGAGTTGTATAGACAAGGAAAGGACATGCAAATATCAAAGTATAAACATAAGATAAATAGAAATATATATTAAAATATTTATTAATTAAATATTGAGATAATATTCATCATCATGATTTCTGTTGATTCCCTACTGAAATAATGAACTGTATTGCTTTTATGTAAATATTTTAATTATCTTATTGAAACAATGGAAGATAAGCTTTCTTTATTTTGGTGAGAGAGAGAACTACTCATTAAGCCTGCAGCAAATGTTGAATGACCTTTAGCAATGAATATTCTGTCTAAAATTGTCAATGTTTCAGATTTCTTACCTATGGAACAAACAAATTTCACAATTTACCCTTGTAAATTTTAAGAAACAATAGATTTTTGTATAAAAACTAAAGAGCTTAAAATGCACCTGTATAGCCATGTTTATATGTAAGTATTTAACAAGAAAATTTTCCAGTAATTGTTTTTGAAACACAGTCTTTCTATACAAAGATAAATATTAATTTATTGGGGATGCATATTCCTGTCTACCTCATTGGATTTTGAGTGTGGAACTGTGTATGCTAACTTGAATTGATACCCTAAACATGAAAATGAAAAATAATTATAAAAATAACAATGTTTTAATATAGTAATTTTTTTCAAAAACAGGAATACATGTAATAAAGCATCAATGAATGAGAACAAACTTCTAAGTACCTAAAAAATCAGTTCTGTCTTTTTTTCTTTAAAGAAAGTGGTTTACTACCCAGAAATATTGTGTAGTTTTCTGTGTCTCAGTTCCGCTTATGCATTCATTTTATTCTCCAGAGTTAATGACTGAGTAAATTTCACAAAGATTTAAAATATTGTTACCACTAGAATTTTTCCTTTATGTTTGACATAAAGAAAAGGGCATTGCCCTCAGAAAGTAACTGTAAAAACTACACATATGATTTTACCAGTTGTAGAGTTATCTCTCCCATTATCGTACTACTTTATCTGTATGCTATCCTACACAAAGAAAGTTTCTAGGGTCAGGGACAAAAACTTGAAACACCTGAATGGAAAGAGTAGTCAAAAAAAGTTCTAAAGGATAATGTACATCCCTACTAGGGCAAGTTGACATAACTTCATATATGGTTTTATACATGGGCAAATTGGGGTCAGCACAATGATAGCTGATAACTACACAACTATTGAAAAAAGAGAAATAATACATAGCACTAAAATAAGGTCTGTCTTTTAATTCTTTAGTGGGGGTGAGACTGTGGGAAAAATGAATTCTTTTTGGAGATAAACCTGGTATAATAAATACTTATAGGATGCTTTGTTTATGCTTAGCTTAGTTCCTCTGAAAGCAGAATTTATTTCTAGGTAGTATTTGGAAGGTACCCTTAAACAGCAAGGGTAAGGTCAAAAGAAAGAAAAAAGCGAAGAAAGAGAAGTTTCATCAAGTTGAACAGTACAGGTGACTGGTGTTTGTGTCCACTCTCAAAAGTGTATATAACCTGCATTTTAGAATTGTCCACTCAAAGGACAGGAGTAAGAATTCAAGTTCACCATTGTTTAAAGATTATTTTATTAATTCCTACACAATTCTTAGCTATTCATGAGTGGGTAAAGAGAGTTCAATGCAGAAAGCTAAGATACCAGAAGGTAAGGGAATACATTATCAGTAAAAAGTGAGTATAAACCTGCATGTAAGTGTCCAGTTTTGCTGAAATAAGTGGTGAGGCTAAGCGTGGGCCAGAGTACCAGATACAGTGGATACAAATGGTGATGACAGTGACTCCTGGTTGATTGATGCCTAGGCTCCAAAGAGCTTGAGTTTGTTATTCAACTTTTCAGAACTTCTGATAAATTTTTTATACTTGTATATCCTCTGGAACTGTACAAACGTAACTGCTTGGTGGTAGATGTATGAATATGATTAACAATTTGTTTTTTTACAGATTCTATCAGAGGTTAGAAATAGGTAAATGGTTGCTTTGTGAAAATTACTCACTTAATGTTTTATTTTCAGTTCATCTTAAAGGGAGGTTTGTTTTCATTTGAAGAGTGTTTTCTTAAGTACTCATATCTCAAGTTTCTTAAGTTTAAGGTTTGTGAATAAAGCTGCTGACGTTTTGTAAGAGTTAAATGACTGACTCCTCAACATTTTATAAAGCAACTATTTTTTACCATCTTTTTGATATATTACTATTTAACTATAAGATTGAAATCTCAGAATAATCTCACGCCTGGGAGATTCCCATAAGAAGTTATATATTCACTGTGTCTCTAGTAGGCTACCTTGACCTTTCATGTTTCAAACTGCAGTCCTTTTCCATCATTAGATTTTAAAGTTTTCAAAAATCTAGGGAAAAAGGGTTTTCTTTCTCATCCTCCCTTACATTGCCTCTGGGCTGGGGAAGAAAGTAGATAAAACAAAAGATTTTTGTTTGCCTTGAACCCAAAAAATGTTCAAATGGAAGCCTCAGGTGCAATGACCTTAATGACTATTGTTCTTTTTATCATAACTGTAAGCTTAATAGTTCATAGAGTATTCAGTTCAGCAGGGCACAATTTGAAACTTCAGACAGAGGACATATCTCTGTAGGGAAACTTACCTTTCCACTGGGGGTAATTCCTTTGTGTCAAAGGTTTAAGCAGATTGCAAGTGGGAAAAGCATTTTTTGAGAATATCTTAAGGATGACAGAAAAATGGTAGGTAATAAAATAAAATCTATATCTTCTAATTTGACCACATCAAGGTGAATAAAACTGAAAAAAACGACAATTCAATTTTTAATAAATTAATTTACCCAAGTCATTGTAAACCTAGTTGGCAAATATATTGAAAACAAATAAGATAATGCCAGTATAACAGTTTAGAAAAACTGAAGCAGTAAATACTAACCATATTACATTAGTACAATATTGTATGTGTATGCTTGTGGTCCCCTGCAAACATGCATGAATGTGTGTGTGTGTGTGTGTGTGTGTGTGTGTGTGTGGCTATATATTTATATTGGCTAGAAAAACTCATTGGTAGTTTTTCTGGAATTTGGTGAGCTGGTTATTAAACTCAACCACAGTTAAAAATAAAGTCATACAAACAAAGTAAATAAATTATGTTAAAAACAAAGCAATTACAAGTACTCAAAACTCTTTACTTTATAATTTTACTACATTTTATTATCTATACTCTTGAGATTATTTACATTTATTGTATTGTAGAAATGTTATTTGATCATACGGCATTTATAGTATATTTGAATTGGTAGCTTGAAACTAGCCATAGTACAAATATATATACTACAGAAATTGACAAATACTACAGATGATGGCTTACATATAGTTTTGCTGATTGGCTAAACTTAAAGTATTAGGGAAAATGTTAATTACTCAACTTAAAAGTGTATCATGACTGTAGTCATTATATTATCAATAATACAAAATTTGAGGAAATATATTTCCAGCATTTGGAACTATTATTTCATTTAGCAAAGATTGTTCCCATCATTGACCAAAGTGAAGATTTTATATATGCCTTTACTGATTAACTTTTGTCTCATTAATGTAAATGATAATATCAATCAACATTTATCAATTGTAACCATAGATTGGTTAGGCATATAAGAGTTCAGCAAAAAATGACAAAAACATTCTATGAGAATTTGCTATATAGAATTTAAGATTAAAATGTGTGTATATCACTATTTGTAATTACTTAATATTAAGAAATTTGTAATAAATACATACACATATGTGTATATAAATGTATGTGTCTGTGTGTATATATAAAATATACACTCTATAAATGTTTAAATATAGACATTTTTATTGTATGTAATATATTCAAACTGCAAAATGAACGGACTAGATTTACATAAAGAATTCATGTATAAATATAAGTGGTTTTATAATCAAATGCATTCTTAAAAATAACCAGCTCACTCAGAACCTTGGGATATTTTCCTTTTATATATTAGAACTGGGATATAAAATTAAAATATAAATCAAATTTTTGAACAAAATTTTATTAAGATAAAACTTATATTTAAGCCACAAACATAATCATGTTAAATGCAAGATTTATTCACATCAACGTAAGCTAAATGAATCTTCACTTTAAAAGGCCTACTTTCACAGAATCCAAAATTTCCAAATAATGTGGGATTGATATTTATTTCAGAATATTTTAATGTCAGAAAGTATGGTAATGAGAATTAAACACACACACACACATGCAAAAAGAGTATAAAGTTTGAAATGAATAATTAAATAGTAACAATACCTGAGGGATAAAGCATATTTTTGTAATGAGATATGCCAATTATATATAATGCAAATTCTTTGATTTATTTAAAAATATACAGAGAAAATATAGCAAATACCATTTTAATATTATTTTACTTGGCAAAAGTATTTGAGCTCTTTAACATCTTTCCAGAAAAAAGATAATATTTGAATTTATGATTAGAAAACAAATCTCTAAACTTTCATTTTCTAGTACATTTAATTCATGAATACCTATACATTATAATAAGTTTATTTTAGTTTAATGGGTGTCTATAAGGTTCACATCTAACCATTCTTTCATGCTAGACATTTTGACCCAAATATTCGTAGAACAAACATTTTCTTTGTACTGCCAACTTAAACTTTATTACTTCTTTAAAATCTAGAAAAAGGTTCATGATCTTGCTCTTATTTTGAATGAGTCTAGACCACTCTTCAGTCCTCTAATTTACATCCTCTTCCTCAGCATACTTGTGAACTTGTTGAATATATACACACATGTATTAGTTTGTCGCACAATTGTCTTAATTTCACTTTTCGTATGTGAACACTGAAAATAGGATTTATGTATATTTTTAAAGTAAAGATTACTTCAAACATGTACAAAAGATTCATTCACTCTTTTATTTATATAATCATTATCTTTTGTCCCATCTTACTCTATTCTTTCTGTGATTTCCTCCTTACAACACAATAGATATGATTAATACGTTTATTCTCACTCTAATGGTAAGTTTCCATCTGCTTCTCTTGACCAGAAGCCATCATCTTAGCTTTTTTCATATTTTTACTATATGTGTTTTAAAATTGCCTAAGCAGAACATATACTTGTGCATTTTACTTAGCATTTTGTCTTCAGTTTATCTTGTTGATTAATGTAAATCCAGTCCATTCATTTTTGCTGAATGCATTGTATTCAATTGTGTGAATCTATTATTCTTCAATAATTCTACATTAAGTCAATTCAATATTTACCATTAAAAACAACAAACATTTTTGTACATAGTAAGAATTTTTCTAGACTACACATCTAGCAATGTGCATATTGAGTTTTAGGCTTCTATATGCTTTATGCATTAACTTTAATACATATTGCAGAGTGAATCTCCATAGATGTAACAATTTACTTACCACAAAAGTTTCTGTTTTTCATATTCTACAAACACTTGACAGCATTAGACTTCCAAATTTATTAGGGAAATTGCTATTAAGCGTCTTTATTGTTGCTTCAATTTGTATTTTCTTAGTTTCTAGTGAATGTGTAGCTGTCTTTGTATCTTTGTTGATCACTCATGCTTACCTTCAGTATATTGCCAAGTCAAATCTTTTGCTCATTCAGCTGTTTTTCTTAATGATGTTTGCTAGGTTCTATTCCATTGTGGATTCTGCACTTGGTAAATAAATTGAGTGTATATTTTTATACATTTTTGCAATATCCTTTGTCACACAAGAATTTAAAATTTTTATATATACAATTAATCTTCTATGAGTTTTAAAAAATCATGAGCAATCCTAATGCTAAAAAAATTTTTCTTCTTAAATTGTATTTATTCCGGCTACTTGGAAGGCTGAGGCGTAAGGATCGCCAGAGCCCAGTGGGTCGAGGCTGCAGTGGCCGGGAGTGGCCACTGCACTCCAGTCTGGGCGACCGAGTGAGACTCCAACTCAAAAAAAAAAAAAAAATTGTATTTAAATTTTGTTTTGCTTTCTGTTTTTAGATCTTCAGTTACAATTTGTTTTTGAATTGTTTGAATTAGGAAATCTAATTTATTCGTTTATTGGTTTTCTTTACATAGATACAGTAATTTATTTATAAGTCTATGTTTCTCTTGAGTATTTGAGGACTTAAAAAAAGTGTCTATGCTTTACCCTCTCATTTTTTATACCACTCTTTAACTTGCATTAATTCCTACATCGTTTTTATGTCAATATCTTTCAAGATTCTCTAATATGTTTCATAAGTCTTTTTGTCTAGTCTTACCTAAATGTTAATCACCTTTAATTTCTTCAATATCTGCTAGGGCATTTCCTCCCATGTTATTTTTTATTTTCCAAAATGTTCTTAGTTACTCTTGAACCAATATTTGTTCATGTGAATTTTAGTCAATTTTTTGTTTTATTGGAAACCCTAGTGACATTTTGACTGGATTATTATTTATATTTGAGAATATTTTTGTGAGAATTGATATTTTCTAATGTCAAGTACTCTATAAAAAACTGTAATATGACTCACATTTACCTAGATGTTGTTCATAATATTAAATACAATTTTGTAGTTTTCTTCATACAATTCTTAAATTTTATTTGTCATATTTATGCTTTGGATGGGGTTTTAAAATAATTATTGCACTTGTTACTTTATTATTGAAATGTTATTGGTTCATATATGTTGATCTTTTATTTTGTAATATTGAGAAACTCTTACTAGTTCTAATTGTATTTTTAGATTTTCTTTAGTTTTCCAAAGAAAAAACTTTTTTTGATAAATAATTACTTTTAAAAATTCTTATACCTCGTTTTATTTTCTTGTCTTATAATATTGAATAGATTTCTCATTAGATATATAATGGTGCTATTTCTTACCTTTTTATGCATCTAATCTTTACTTTTAAAAGATAACTGAATGTAAAATTAGCTTTTTCAATATACAAAGAGCTATGGTATGTCAAAACAGCTTTAAAAGAAGCAGACATGAAAAAATGCTTTTTTATCTGTCAGTTTTCTACAAAGAATAACTTCAAGTATATTTAATCTAACATCAGTTTAGGTTGGTTTGTTAATAACTGCCAATTAAGTCATGCCTTGCCTATCTATTGCTCTAAATTTCCTGACAGAAGGATTGCTTTTATTTTCCTTGTTATAGTTTTTTCTTGGCAATTCCACTGTGGTAGTTGACTTTCTTTCATATGCCATAAGTATCTTAAGAGGCAGCCAGATCACCAAGTTTGTGCTATATTCTAAAGGTACCTATTAGGAAATACTGCTGTTTCTGCTATCTACAATGTAAACTTGTCATCAGTAGAAGTAGCAAATATCACTTCTGCCAATTTATTTTTTGCTATTGCATACAGTGATGAGTTTGAGTCTTGTTAGTGATCTGGGCACTGCTCACTACCTGCTACTTATTAACAAATCAGAGTTATAATGAAATGATATATTTTTGTTTACCATGTTGTAGTTTAATATGGCATATATTTAATTAAATAAATAATAAGTATATCTAAATAATCTATAGGTATTATCTACAGAATCATAGAAACAGTCTATATATCTTTTTGCAACTTACCTGCAATCATACTGAATAAAGATGATTATGTACATTTGATGTATAGTAATAGGAATAAATGGGGTTTGGATTATCACCCCAAAAGGTACAATCCCGGATGCCATAATCCTGAATGCCGAAATCTCAAAGGATCAAATCCCTAACAATCACATTCCCTAAAGGCTAAAATTCCTAATGTCTTCAATCCTAAGAATTATAAACCCCAAAGATTAAATACCTGAATTTTGGAATCTCTAAAGCTGAATTCTGAGAAAGAGATTTGTATGCTTTGTGTTGTACACAGAATAGTTTCATCATGTTAGATGCAATTGCTACCTTGCTGTTTTCTTTATCTGGAAAATTAAATATAGTTTAAGAAGATGCTTGTGGGTGCCAAATGAACAAGGAGTAGATTTGTGGACTTTATTTTTAGGTGTCAACTGGACTGGATTAAGAAATACCTAGAAGTCTGGTTAAGTATTATTTTTGGTGAGTCTGTGAGGGTGTTTACAGAAGAGATTAGTGTGTGAGTCTAACCGGACTAAGTGGGAAGATCTGCCCTCAGTGTCAGCTGGCACCATCCAATTGGCTGGAGGTTAGAGAGAACAAATTCAGAAGGTGAACTGGTCTCCAAGTTCTGGGATAGACTTTTCTTCTGCTGGTTTGGGCATCAGAAATTTGACACCTCAAAAGTGCGTTATCACAATGTTGATTTAGTGTGAAAGCATTATGTGTGCCTATGTGTACATAAAAATGCAGAAACTTCTTCAGTAAATGAAGATGTGTTTGTTTTGTACCTCTGCACTTATGAAGACAAAATTTCTCCAGATTTTGGCTCTTTGGGTGACTGCATGTGTGGTGGTGACCCATCTCAGCTTTTGATTGAACTCATCAAGTTACTTGACTGTGACTATTTTAGATGACTGCAGTTATAAAGCTGGGCGCACACAATTACCTAAAGAAATATTCATTTATACATTTTACTTTTTGACCTATTTCTTTACTAATACATTTCATCTAATTACAAATGTTATACTCATAAGATTGTCTTTAATATACCTAAGTGTTTATGATTTTAAAAAGTATGTTATTATTGCATAGTTTATTGTATAAAGTGGCCTGTGAAGTGTTTCGTCATATTTTTTATATGTTTCTCAAGTAAATCCCTTTATAAAAGTGTAAATAAATATCTTTTAAATTATTTTTTCCAGAATTATCATTTTGGGATTTCAACATTAGGAATTTTGGTGTGGGGATTGTGTTTTTTGGAACTATGATCAGTTTCTGAATTAGTTCTTTGAAAGACAGTTCTTTTTCTGACTGTCTTATGTGTTTAAATATGGTAGTCAGGTACAAGGGCCCGTGGAGATACAAGTGCCTAGAGTTCACAAGTCTGAATGTGGCCTTAGTTATTGAATGAGTACAATGTTCTAAGAGAGACATTTCCATTACTTTCACAACCCAATTACATCTTAGGCTGATAATTATGAGAAATTGATTAGACTGCAGTCACTGGTTTTCATGATTTATTCCTCCTAATTTTCGTGACATGAACATATTGTTGCCACCAAGAGTTTAGTAATACTTATTACTTAAGGCCTCTGAAGCAAGTGTCTGCAGGCTATAATGTACAGGCCAAATCTGGCCCAATGTCTGTTTTTGTAAATGAGTTTTGCTGTAATAGAGTGATACTCTTTTTTGTATCATCTGCAGTTGTGTTGGAGTTTCAATAGCAACATGGAGTAGTTGCAACAGAGATCTTATGGCCTGCAAAGCCTAAAATATCTAGTAGTTAATCTTTTAGAGAAAGTTTTCTGACCACTGATCTGAAGCAGGAATGACAAGCTAACAAAAATCATTTGACTATTTTTATTAGAGTGATTAATTATTTATGTCTGTGATGCGTAAAATAATAGGTTATGGGAACATTCACACCATCTTGTCATCTTTAGTCCATAAAAGACACCCTTTCCTTAATAATCATCAACTGAATCAAACAGATTAGATTATTTTCCTTTTCCTTAAATCTTTAAAAGATAAAAGACTAATTATATATTTTAAAATAATAAAATTAGAACAAAAAGTTCAGTATAAACATAGTCTTCATTTGTTGCCTTTCTCATGATTTCTTAACTATTATGAACCATAGTATTTTTCCTTTTTACTCTTAAATTAAAAAAAATTTCAAGTTGACTCTTTATAAAATAGTCAAATACTTCTTTCCCTATTCTGTCTGTCTGTTATCTTAATCTCTCTTTTCTCCCACATTTTATAGAGAAGGGCTTCAGAAAAAAAAGTGGCAAGCAACATGATACAGTGGAAACAAGTATATATTTTAAATATATTGCCTTTATCTCTTTAAAAGGACCCAATACCAGGTGAAGTGGGACCAAAGTGAGGCCCATTAACCTTTACCTGTACAATGACCATTTGTATACCTAATTCTGAATTGTACCCCACATCTTTAAAATAAAAATTTTTAAAAATCAAAAATCAAAAAAAAAAAAAAAAAAAGAATCCAACACATCTAGGTAATCTTGTACTGAGAATGAGGAAAAACAAAAGAAAATAAAACATCAGCTTTAGATGAGCAGAATCCTTCATTCCTCTTTTACAGACCTCGTGCTCCTTTCTTTCAACTTCCTTCATTCTCTACAGGATTGCTTCTAAAGGTGTCCTTCAACATTTCTTGCTTATTAGTTTATTGAACTAAGGTACCCTATTTTATAGTTTTGATATTCACCTTTTGGTCCCTTAAATGTAGACTGCAATTATGAGGCATTCCTGCTCTCTTCTCAACCCAATATACTGACCTGGACAGTTTTCCACTTGATATTCCCATCAGCAAGCCTTTATTAGATAGACTGGCAGTCAGAACACCTCACTTTGAGAGCAGATGGTATTATAAATTTTTTATGTGACTCTTGCAGTTCTCTAAAATGTAGTCTTACATTTTACTCTTTACAATGAGGAGGTTGACTTAGGTGATTTAATTACTTTAGCCCTAAATCTACCCTTGCTTTGAGGTATTCTTTTTATTTCTCTTTCTCTACCTTCTCATCTAAGCAGCTCCTGAAAGAGATTCCAACTCATAGCAGAGTGTTATCTGCCAGAGACTTGAACTTCATTGTCTTCATGACTCACCCTTCACTATTTTTAGATTCTCAACCCAACTGCCTGTGTCACCTCCTTCTCTCCCTCTCTCCTATTCTTCTTCCTTCACTACCATTCTTCCTTCTTCTCCCCTGTCTGTTTACAAAACATACTTTACATCAGATATTATTTAAAAAGGCATCGCACTGAATATTTTGTCATCGGTTTTAACCCATAGATGCATAGAGGTTGCATAAGGGGCTTATGCTATAAAACTATAACTAGTTACATTAGGATATAACTTTTGAGAATTCCCTTAAACAAACAATAAAAAAGTGTTATGAAATGAAAACAAGAATGCATTTGTTGCATTTCATGTTGCTAGATATGTCTTTACACATAGAGGCAATGTATTCTTAGGAACATGTTTTTCTGCTCGCTGATGCGTTTTAGAGTAAAGTTAGTACATGGATTTCGATGCAACCCACACTGGCTTGCAGTCTATCAGGAAAGGCTTTGTGGTACATTAGAAGTACGTACAAGGAATGTCATCTCAATACTTCAAGGGGCTTTTCTTTAATAAAAAGGGCAACAGAGATCAAACCAATCCACTGAATTTGCATGTTTTCTCCTCACATTGCCGCAAACATCTATTCAAACTAGCTTCAAACTAGAGCAATTAGGTGGGTAATTGCCCTAGTGTGAACTTAGCCTTAAAAGCTTATTCTATGAAACTAGAGTAATTAGACTTACTTCTTCAGTCTTTTTTTCTTCACCTCATTGTTCTCATGCATTAGGCTAATGTCGCTGTGCTTGGGTTCACTTCAATGCAAAGGAATGGAGGTTGGGGATGGGCAATAGAAAGGTTTAAATGGATAGGCAACCCAGGGGAAAAAAAAAAACAAAACCTGAAACACAGCTTGTGACAGCAATCATGAAAAACATTTGCATTCTAATAGAGCTTGTTAAACAGCATTTTAATTAATCTGAAATTTGCAACATACCTGCTTGTCACTGTCCTTTGTAATGACTAGTTTATGTTCCTAAAATAGATATACAAAATACCTCATGTTTAGCCAGATTATTTAGCAATGCTTGGCTATATCAAATTAATCTTAGTTGATAACAGGATAACAGTTTTTGTTGTTTTTTCTTCGCTTTAGCATGTTACAATCATTATCCAAAGGGAATATACCAGGTCAAGTGTTAACAATATGTGCATTGCAAAAATAAAAGTTAAGATTTGCCATCTGTTCAAAAAAGATACCATTACATTAGATAGTTTTTTTAAAAAATCCTTTTAATCCTGATACATTTTGATTTTTTCTTCAATTTTTTAAAACTATAGATACACTTTATGAAGCAAAGCTATAATATACAATTAAGCAATCAGAATTAAAAATTCTGTAAGCCAATGCAGCATACCTTGGATCAATATATGATGCAGATAAATTAAAGTATACTTTTTTGAACTGTGTTTCATGGATAGAAATTTAGATCTGGGGATGGCATATATAATGTTACATACATTAAATATTTGTTTGGTTCAGTAGATTTGCATGATTAAAATCTGCAATATTGTTTTCATGTTCACTGTCAAAGTGTTGACTGATAGTGCTGTTTGGACCCTTATTCTTAGGTTCCTATTCCATAGCCTCTCTACCCTCCTCCACATTCTAGGTGATATACAGTGATTTCTTTGGTTTGCTGTCCCAAAGGCCTCATCTTCATTTATGTACTTATGTATGTACGGACTATGTACTTATAACTGCCCATTTTTTCTATGCAGGTATGCACGTGGCCCTTCAGTTAGTCCATTTCTTTTGCATTTTTGCTCCTATTTTTTCACCTGCATAAACGTTCTCCATAGCATAAGTAGTGATGACGTTATGTGGTTTATTTCAAGTTGTACTCCTTCAAGAAATGACTGAGACATTCCAATGAAAAGCTAAACAAATATGATATTAAACCTCTGTTTTCGGATGCTATTTTTAATTTCCAAAATTGAAAAGGAAAAGTTTGAGATGAGCACATGTTCAGGTTTATTTTATTAATTAGAGTGAGTTCCCTTTTCTTTCAGTTCTGCATCCTGAACCTAGAGCACTGCTGTGATGTTGAGTAGACCACTCCACTCCTGAATAAGTGAGTTTAGTTTCTCACAGGATGGATATATCCGTTTCTCACAACCAAACTTTCCTGGAATAAACAAAACTATGAGTTAGGTGTGTATTAAATTTTTAAAAGACAATTCCAAAGGGAGATGGCATGGAAAAGAAAGAGCTTGGATCTTGAGGTCACATCCATCCGAAACTTGCCTCTGCTGCTAATTGGTTGAGGGAATATACATAATACAGTCAATAATATCTATGTCTAAAAATCATAGTGAAGATTAAATAGGATGATATGTTGAGATGATATGCATGCAGAGTCCATGAACAACGCCTCTTATATAGCATAGTCGTAAAGGTTAGTAATTAAATGCATCATCCTCCAAATACTAGGGCTGTTCTTCTGGCTGTGAAAACCCTGAAGGCAGGGACATTATAGTTCTTAGAATCTCTGAAGCCTGTACCTTACATATAGCAAGAGCGTAAGCATGTTGCTGAGAGAATGAATACATGAATGAGTAAATGAATGGATAAGTTCTTAGAATGCTAAAGCATATAGAAACAGTACAGTCAATCAATGAACATATGAACAATTTATGATGAATGTCAATTATCTACTTGCTGTTTGATAAAACTGCTACTGTCACATGGAGGCAGGGGAGAATGGAAAGGGTCTTAGACAAAGACCCAAGAAGCCTACCACATACTAGCTGAGAGAACTTGAAACAAACCCAAATTTATCTAGGATTTAACTTCCTCACCTGCAAAATGAGCCCTTGCATACAGTGATCTCTCATCTACCCCTTTCTTCTGCAGTTTCATTAAATCCATCACTTTGAAGGACGCCAAAGTTTACAGTGAGAATGTACATCAGGGACTCGAGAGGAAATTAGTCTTAATTCTCCTCACTCCTACTCTTAGATCTCTAGTCTCAACCTCTTTCACGAACAGATTTCAACAAACAGATTCACAAGATAAATAAACAAACATGTAGGAAGACAGAGACATTTTGCATATGGATTTAGTTTTTAAAGAAAATTGAAAAAATGTAGTAGAATATGCTTAATTAGCACAGATTCTGAAAAAATAAATGTGTTAATTAATCACTCTTCTTGATTATCAAAAGGTCATACCCACATATATAACAAAATCTAAAGCAGAAATTAGGAAGAAATACTTTACCACCTAGCCCTTCTTCTGAATTACTATTCCAAGCTTCTAATACAACTTGCAGGAGATGTACACATTGGAATATAAATGCCCTGGAGTAATTTTCATATTAGAAGCTTGAGAATAATTCTGATATCGTAGTGTTGTGAGTTTTTTTAAAAAGCATGTTGACTGCATTTCATTTCTCTTTTTCAGCATCTAATTACTCAATTATTTTCACCCAAAATACTCACTTCCTGCTTTTGTTGGTATATTGCTCATGAGCCCATGCTACTAAGGAATCAGAGCTTCACAGACTTTATCTCTTCTGAAGTAAGATAATCTAATTTAACAGCTGTAGTAGAACGAGAAAGCAGCATGATGCCAAAAAAAGGTTACACAGTGGGGAGTTCGTGCTGGCAAATACCAATTCACACCTGTTTTAGGCCTAGAGACAACATCAGGGGTGCTATTTAAATGGACTCTGTATGCAGTTTATTCATTGTTTGGAGTCATTGAAATGAACTATACTGATTCCTTTTCTTGACAATTATTCCAATTAAGTGGATGCACCATTTATCAGGGTGCTGATTAAGTAAGTTTAGTCGCAGGCACTAAAGAAAGACTGTGAGGAATCTATGAAAGTGATATTCACACTTTGTAAGTTTCCGCTCACACTCACTAATGTCTAATGTTATATAATTAGCAACATAGACCATAGAAAAATGCTGCAGAAACTAGGGTTAAGGAGATGATTAAATTGTTCCAAATAAGTACATTGAGATTTCAAATGTCAACATGAGAAGAGGCAATTTTGAGTTAAAGCTACCTGCTGTTTTTTGTATTAGATATTTGAATCGGTAATTTTTCTAATTCTAATAAACTGTAACTCAGAAAATAATCACTTTTTTTCTATACTATCTACTTAAATCTATTCGAAGAAACATAAAATTTGCCGCAAATCAGTAACATCATATGTTAATGATATAAACAGAGAAAACACATTTGTTGCTACCCAATTTGTTTTAAATCATCAAACTTTGTGTTTGGTTTCATTTTGTGCTAATGTTAGTTTCAGACTATTTGAAAAATTTGATAAAATAAAAAATATTAAGGAATATATATTTTCAAATTTAGACTTTTCAGATTTGCCTCTAAAATACTAAATGAAAAGGTCTGAAATGTAAATAACAAAATGTTAAATAATAATAAATCACTTTTAAGTTAACCTTTAGACTAGGTAATGTAAGATAACTTGCCCAGGGTCACAAGAATTCTATCTGAGAAACACTGTCAAAAAATGTTAAACTTATCCCCTCTCTAAGCTGCTTCCTCTGGCATGGGCTTGCTGTTATTTTCTAGAAGTATTTTTAGGAGTAAGATTTCTGCTCACTGTACAGAAATGTGAAGGAGCAAGAAGTTCCTCTACCTGCAAGCAAACATGTTAGATTGCCACAGTTTCATGAATATTGGCAAAAGGCACGAGTCTCCTGGGTTAGAGATGAAGGAAAGTTTACTACTCACAGCAATAAAAATGGCAAAATTAAATTAAATTAATGGCAAAATTAAATTTCCTATCCTGATAGAATCTGAAGGGAAAAAATTATTCATCTACAAAAATAATGTAGTTCTGGTTCCTGAAGTCCTAATTCTTATGGGCTACACCAAAATGGGCAGCAGATAACTTCTGCGCTCATAAGTGCATTTCAGTAAAGAGGTCCTGTTTTCATGAAGCCTGAATTCTTTATACTGCACTATGAATATGACTGCCCATTGTTTTAGAGGGAGACATTAATCCTATTTCCTAAGGCTGTAAGAAAACTTGCCCTTTTTAAAAAAGACACCCTGTCTTAATCTTCTGTGGATGTTCATTATACAATTGCACTTGAAAAGATAGTCCACAGCAAAGGGAAGTCAATTCATCTGTTCACAAGATGTACAGAAACACAAGAGAATTGTCTTTCAAGATTCACTAGTGTGAATGACAGCAAATGACTCTGTTAAGGAAATACTCTGATCTTCTCAAATTTGTTATTTAAAAAAATCATATGCAGCTACTCAGGAGGCTGAGGCAGGAGGACAACTTAATGCCAGGAGTTCAATAAAAGCCTAAACATCATAGCGAGACCTCAACGCTATTTTTTTATTTTTTAATTATGCAAGTGTGTTGGTGCACTTGTAGTTCCAGCTACTCAGGATGCTGAAGCAGGAGGGTCATGTCATTTGAGTTCAGCAGTTTGAAGCTGCTATAAGCTGAATGTACTACTGGACTCCAACCTGGGCAACAGAGCAAGAACCTGTCTCTAAAAAATAAAGAATTAAGAAAAATTATATGCATAATTAAGGATTTGCATTATCAGTGAACTATTCATTGTATGTTAGAATCAACTCTCATATAAAGTATATTAAGTATATTAGAGCCTAATGATCAGAAATTGTCATCATGGAACACATGAACATTTTTACATGCAAAGTTGGCTTACAGTTCTGCAGGCTGAGAAAATTGTGACACATGCGGAAATTCTAAGACTTGATACCATATTTAGATAGCAACAAGAGATAATTTAATTAGCTTTATCACACCTGCCAATGGATTCCAACCACTAGTCAATTAAGTAGCAGACCAATGTATCAAGATCAAAATAAAATAATGATCAACTTGGTTTGAATGACTTGATTTTACTCTTTTTTCTTTAACTGAAAATGATTTAGGCAATATAATTAGCCAAATAATTAACTTTACCATATTTTCCTCTGTGAAAATAATTAGGGCCACCATTGGAAAGGGCAATAAGCTAAAAAGAATATAATTTTTTGGAGACAGACAGACTTGTATTTAATTGCCAGCCCTGACAAGAAGTTGTATGACATTACATAATCTGTTATAGACATTTCTGAGATTAATTTTCTTCAAAAATGACTACTTGAGAGTGTTGCAAAATAATTTAGTTAAATAATATTTGCAAAGTACCTGGCATGGTAGCTGACAGCCAACATTCTCTATTTTTTGCTTCTTTCCTTTGTCTATAAGATGGTACATCCTTAGTTGACTCATGACTCATTCTCTTCCTGTTTTCTAACTATTTTGTAAGCATCCAGTCTTTTGGTTTGATTTTTAACTTTCTATACAGCCGTTTTAAGCTATTTTAGTAGCTTATATTCCTAGGACCAATTTGCTTCATGGTAGTTTTTCAATTAATTTGTCACACAACAAACTGCAAATAAATTTAATTTATGGCCAGAGAAACCAAGGAGAGGGAAAGAGAGACACAAAACATTAGATTCAGAATATAGAACTAAAATTTAAATGAAAGTGCAAAGAAAGGGCAAAATAGAATAGAGATGAGAGCCACAGGAGAGAGAGGTAGATGTCCACAAAAGAATAGCGTATATAGAGTATAAATGGAATAATATTGAATGAAAAACAAATTTTGGATCTTGTTATTCCCTAGATGACCTTGCAAGGAGCTTCACCCTTTAAAGGCAAAAAATGAAGGTGATATTAGCAAAATTTCAAAAACCACTTTCAGGACTAAATAATCTTATGAATTTTAAAAGTATATACAACACTGGAATCTATAATATTAAAAAAAGTTTAAAACATAGTGGAAGGAAAAGATTTACAGCATGAAGTTTTTAAGCTCCGGTAAACTATATCATTGATGGAATCAGCAGCTTAATTAAGAAGTTTGTCAGTGTTGATGTAAATAAGGCTGCCATATTTTTTATTTAAAGTGACACTATTCAAAGGATATCTAAAGAGGTATAAGCAAATTATCAGTGCATCTATAAGAACTTGGCAGATAGCAAGAGCAAAGTTTATGTCAAGTATTTGGTAAAATACACATTGAAGATAATTGCAGCTGTCACAGAAATTCTCATATCTAATCATAGCTACATTGAGAAAAGTATATAAATGTTTATTCATTAGGTTTACAAATATAACTATATACAAATATGACTATAAACTTTGGGAAACAAAGTAGAGAATAAAAATATCAGTAAGTAAAATCACCTGATAAATATTATCTATAGTGGTATTTCCTTATCTGGAAAGCTAAAATTATAGAATTAAAAGGCAGTTCAGAAAAAACTGCATTGCTTTTTTTTTTTTTTTTGAGTTGGAGTCTTTCTCTGTCGCCCAGACTGGTGTGCAGTGACCGCTCCCGTCCGCCGCAGCCTTGACCTGCTGGACTCTGGCGATCCTTCCGCCTCAGCCTTCCAAGTAGCCGGAATTGCAGGCATGTGCTACCATGCCCGGCTGATTTTTTGATTTATTGTAGAGATGAGGTCTCGTTGCCCAGGCGGGTCTCGAACCCGCGGGCTCAGGCAATCCACGCACCTCAGCCTCTCAAAGGCGCGGGATTACAGGCTGAGCCACCGAGCTGGGCTATGAATATTTTTTCCTTCCAGGTTTTATCTGAATAGGAGATCTATTCACTAACTTAAAAAAGAGGCCCTGACTTCTCAATTTTTAAAAAATAAATTGGAGTGCTTATTGTGGTTGTATATTATCAAATTTGTAATGTTATAAAACAGATTTTTGGTCTGTTTTATTTATATTACTAGATTACAATTTGTTCTTTATTCTCAGTTCCTAGAATAGTTTATGTGACATAATCAAAGTTAATAAATATTTGCTAAATAAATGTGTACCTTTATGACAACCCTGTGAAATTTATATTATTACTCTTATTTCATTGTAGGAAAAAAACTGAGAAATAGAAAGTTTAAATAATTTACTGAAAGTTATAGTGTAACTAATTGCAAAATTAGAATTTTGATTTAACTATCTCTTACTCCAAACTATATTCTCTTTCTCTTTTTGCTTGGAGGTCTTTTGATGAACTCATCTTATAAAAGAATTGATAACAAAAAATAAACATATAATTTATTAATCACTTATTTTGGATGGACCCCTGTGTAAATGCTTTGCATAAATTATTTGTTTAATATTTATGGCAATCTTACCAAGTAGAGTATCTTAGTTCAGAATTCAAGATCTAAAACTAGGTAGCCTGATTTCTAATCATGGTTTTTCTATTCACTACTCATAAGACTTCAGGTGAGTTGTTTAAATTCTTTCTTCCTTGGTTTCCTTGTAGTTATGCTATGAGGAATTACATTAGCCAAAAATACGTTTAACACGTGATATAATGTGCAGCACATGGCAATAAATTTTAATTTATACATAAGAACGCTGAAGTGCTGATAAGTTGATTCTCCTCAGTTAAAAGTTGGGAATGTGGCCAATAAAGAGCCAATGAATAGCGTAATTTTCTCTATCTGAATTCCGAGACAACTGAGAAATACCATCAAAGAGAGTAGAGATACTTGGCATCTTTCATCACATTTAAGACACAACTGGTGTTAGGATTCGTGCTAATTTCAGAGAGGTTCAAATGTAAACAAACAAAAAGTCAGAGTAGCTAGTAGTGATAGTAAGATTCATATTAATTTTAGAGTTATTGAAATCTAAAATAATATGTAGGCTAAGATCAAGGAAATATGGTAGATAATAGACCTAATTATTATTTTTATTACTGGCTAAGCTGATTTTAAGTAATGAAAAATATATCTGTGAGAGAGTAAACTTAATGAAACTCAATCTTGTAATTAGATACACTATTTTAGATTCAGGCAATCATCGGCATTACTGGGTTACCACAGGCTATTCCTTTAAGAATACAATTCATGTGCATGACAAAAATTAGATAACAAAGATATTTGAGAGCCAGGCTATTTCCCTAGAGGAGAAAAGCGGAGGCTAGCCTATGGATGCTCAGTTTCTTCTATCACATACCATTTGAATTACTTCCATGGAAAGACCAAGTGTGTTATGCTAGCAAGCAATGTTCCCTTCAAATGAAGGAACTTCAGGAACAGGATAGAAGCTTCCCTAGTGAATAGCAGAGCCAGGTATGAAGCACAGGTTAATCTGACTCCAAAGTCAATTATTCACTGTGTTAAGTACATTTAGAAGACAGGAGAATGGTATATGTTCAAGGATACATTTAAAAAAATTGAATCTTAGAATAAGCTGTAAATTATGGAAAATGCTAATGGTTCAAAAAGTCATGTATGTTTAAATTTGGAGCAAGAAGTACAATTGAATGAACCAACTCTGAGAAGAAAATATTGAGATACATATACAAAGACAACCAAATAATTAAAGTCCTATTTTATTAAGAAGGAATTGTGTTTAAATAAGCTCAAGTTTTCATATCTGAATAAATCATGGCCAAAATTAATAAAATATTTTAATATTTAGTCAAATAATTTTCAAGATTAATATTTGAATATTCCCGGAGAAGAGAGTGATTTTAGAAATGAATGAAAGATAAATGTTGATTTTTCTAGAAGGTGACAAAAAATGACAGTTGGTGAAATGGGTAACAATTTTGGCAATATGGTACAACAGATTATGAAATTGATAATAAGAGAAAAGTGATCACTTGTAGCCATCAGGGGTTTCATTAGAATAAATTATTCAAAATCTCTGTGAGTTCTATGTCAAACAGCTGTACCTTATTGTAATCATTCTCATTACTATGAATACTATTAGCTCCTGCTATTTGGTGGTATCTTGCCTTCATTCATTGAGAACTTGGACTCTTGATTTTCAAGATTTCATTTCAACTCCAGTGTATTGTGGAACTGTGGCAATCATGAAAATGCATAATTTAGATCTTCTGATGACAGATGCAGAGTTTCTGACAGCTCCAGTTCTCACCCTTTAGTACCCACCATTACCTTGGTATTAAAGTCATGCTTTTTTCTGGCTACCCTCAAGCAAAAACTGAGCATGGTTAAGGTAATAAAGGCCTATACTTGTGGGAAGTGAGACTCGTTTGGGAGACTCTGGCTCAAGGATTTCCTGTTATTCTGGCCATGACTTTCCTGAAATTGCAGTGTAATCCAAAAATCTTCTAACTCAATCCTCTTTCCTTTCCCCTCTCCTGACAGACATGTCGAAGAAGCACTGTGGTCTGAAGTCCTGCTTGCCTACCTCTGCTTCTTTTCCCTTCCTCTTTTCCTTCATGGTTATTTCCTTCAATAAAGCTTTTAAATGTCGAACATAGTGCCTTTTATAGCATAGGAGCTATTCATTTGTGATAGAGTGAATCATTTTTGGAAGATTTAAAGTTCTTTCTCTAATCAAATGATATATTATTGCCCTTTTATTTTTGCCTTTGAAATTCCATGCACTGAGGATAGGATATATTTCTTCATTCCATTATTATTGGACTTTTTGTGGTGTGCCTTGCTTTGACCAATAGAATATGAGGAGAAATGAAAATTTGTGAGTTTAGGGCAGAGTCCATGAAACACCGGGTTTTTTGCTTGCTTTCTTGGGTTGTTGCCATTCTCTGTCAGATCATGCCCTGGATAGTTGATGAATGATTGGAATAATAATTTAAAAAAAGACATGTGGAGCATCCCTGATTCAAAACCAGAGTGATGAACTAAGTACAACCAATGTACAACCAGCAGCAGAGCCTTTTAACTGACCTATAAAGATATGAGAGAAAAATAAATGCTATTTCTTAAGCAACTAAATTTTAGGGTGATTTATTATGCAGCATTATCTAACTAATACACCATCCAATAACTTATTCAAAGATATCTCAAATAAGATTAGAATTTATTTTCATTCCATTTTATTAACTCAGTCTCCTAGTCAAACATTGAATGTTCCTGTTGCCTGAGTTGTACCTCTCCTAAGTTCTTAAGGTTCAATATGTCAAAAATGTGCATCACATGTTTTTATTGCCCCAGCTCCTTCCTACATTTTACTTTCTTTAAAATACTTGCTGTTTTATAGCCTGGTACTGGTACAAGAACAGGCATATAGACCATTGGAACAGGACAGAGATTTTGGAAGCAAAAACTCAATCTCTAAATCAACTCATCTTCGACAAAGCCATCAATAACAACCACTGAGGAGAGGAGACCTTATTTATCAAATGGTGCTGGGAAAACAGGCTGACACATGCAGAAGAATGAAACTGAAACCCTACCTATCCACCATATACAAAAGTCATCTCTAAGTGGATCAAAGACCTAAACATAAAACCTCAAACTGTAAGAATCCTAGAAGAAAATGCAGGAAACACTCACACTTATTTACATTGAAATGGACAACCAATTATTGATAAAATTCCCAAAAGCAAATGCCATAAAAAATAAGATGGATAAGTGGGTGGGACCTTATCAAACTGAAAAGCTTTTGCACAATAAAAGAAACCATTAAGAGAGTGGGGAGAAAACCCACAGAATGGAAAAAAATATTTGCTAATTGTGTGTCTGACAAAGGCCTAACATACAGGATCTGCAAGGAACTCAAATGAGCTGAAAGGAAAAAAACAGACAGCCCTATTAAAATATGAGCAAAGGACATGAAGAGACCTTTCTTAAAAGAAGACATATGAGCATCCAAAAGATACATGAAAAATGCTCAGCCTCACTAATCATCAGAGAAATGCCAATCAAAACCACACTGAGATACCGCCTTACTCTAGTAAAGATGACCATCATCAATAAAATAAAAAAACAACAGATGATGGTGTGGGTGTGGAGAAAAGGGGATGCTTCCACACTGTTGGTGGGAGTGAAAACTTGTCCAACCTCTATGGAAAATAGTATGACAATTTCTAAAGAAACTAAAAATTGTCCTTCCATATGATCCAGCAATTCCCCTTATGGGAATATACCCAGAGAGTCATAAATAGTTCTACAAAAAAAGGCACCTGAACATTCATGTTTATTTTTGCACTATTCATAATAGCAAAAAACATGGATCCAACCCCACTGCTCATCAAAATTAGACTGGATAAAGAAAATGTGGTACATATATACAGGTATGTGCCCCTCAGATATAGAACAAGGAAATAACTGTTATTCTTTTATCTACCTTCTATATTAAAACATTATTAAATCACACTTGACTATTGTACTCTTCCTCAAATTTAGAAAGGTTAAATAAGTAAATATTATCTCAAGAAACTCTACAATAAGGGTAGAGTTTCAGTGGAATATTACACAGCTAGAAAGAAGGACACATATTATGCAGCAAATTGAATGGAGTTGGAAACAATCATAATTAGTGGTCTACCACAGAAACAAAGAATCCAAATGCATTTCAGGTGTTTAGCTGCATCCCTAGTTTCCACTCACTACATGCCAGTAGCAACATCCTCTTCCTAAGCTGTAAAAACCCAAACTCCAGAGAGTGCCACATTTTTTTCTGCACATGGTGGCAAAATTACCTACAGTTGAAAACTGTACTCTAAGCTTTAACCATAGCTAGATGTGTTTATTGTTTAGTAAAATCATATAGCAGGTGTGACATGTTCTAAATGTTTGTGTCCCACTGAAATGTGTAGGTTGAAACTCAAACCCCAATGCAATAGGATCCAGTGCAATAAGTGGTGAGGCCTTTAAGGTGATTAAGCTGTGGGGGAGAGCCTTTCTGATTGGGCTTAGTACCCTTATAAAGGAGAGGCAAGGGAGATCATTCACCCCTTCCACCATATAAGAATGTATAGAAGTCACTATTTATGAGGAACAGGCTCTCACCAGATACTAAATGTGCTGACACTTTGACCTTGGGTTTCCCATCTGCCAGAACTATCAACAATAAATTTCTGTTGCTTATAAATCACCCGGTCTAAATATTTTGCCATAGCACCCAAATAGACTAAGACAATGGGTTATCAAAACTTTGTTTACCCTTATTGTAGAGTTTCTTGAGATAATATTTACTTATTTAACTTTTCTAAATTTGAGGAAGAGTACAATAGTCAAGTGTGATTTAATAATGTTTTAATATAGAAGGTAGATAAAAGAATAACAGTTATTTCCTTGTTCTATACCTGAGGGGCACGTACCTGTGGGTATTAGGGAGAAAACTGTTTTCACTAAAGAGCTGATAGTATGCATCTCTTTTGCCTTACCATCTCTCTACCAAAAGATTAGCATAATGCAGGAAAAGATATAACAAATTGTAACATGGCAACTCCAAATCTGAGAGGGCTTTCACATAAGGTTCTTTACCTATTCCAAAAAAGTCACCTGGAGGTCCAGTGGGGAAAGATATTTATTAGAACTTACACAAGGCATCGATGGCAGCCCGTCAGTGAAGAAAGAATCTGCACCTCAAGAAAGTTAATTATTCAAATTGCTATATGACGTTTACAATTACAGTGTGCAAGGATACTGCCCATATTGTTCTCAGCTCTACTTGATCACCTGCATCCTGTGACATTACTGGGAATATGCATATCCTTTAGAGACCAGCATTGGCCAGAGGCTGTCCCTTGAGGGAGGGTGCAGAAAGAAGCCAGGTATAGGGGAACACAGTCTATGTGTGGATGATTACCTCACACAACTGATCCTCCATTTTGTCACATGTTGCTTTGAGAGTTCTAGTGCATCAGCAGTGATACTTAGTAGATTAGAAGTGCTACTTTGGAGATGTGATCGTGTTTACCAACACAGGTGATATTCCTGCCATAGTGAGAATAGTAGTCAAAGAACGTGGTTGTACCCAGATTAGTGGAGGTGTGTAGAAGGGATTGAGGTAGAAGGGCAAGAAAGAAACAAAAAGGGGAACAGCTCTTCCTTTGAACTCACATGGAGAAGTATTAAGCAGATTAAACTTGTCAAAAGTCACTATAATACTGGATAAGAAAAAAAAAAAGAAAACTAGAGAAAATTTAAGGCATTCAGGGTTTAAAGGGTTAGCATTCTAGTGAGAATGAGATTTCATTAAGATCAGCAATACTTTTGTCCCTGATTTCCTCAAATTTTATTGACTCACAAAATAGAGCAAAGAGATCTAGCAGAAATTAGCGGCCAAAAGTTTGCAGTAGTTTCAGTGCTCTGGGGAGAAAAACACTAAAACTTAGGACCATCATGTTATTTAGGATTGAGATACCAAAATATTTCTAAGAAGACACACACACACACACGTTGAAGTTTCTCTATGCCCTGTTTGCAATTTCCCTATAAAGCATTTTATGGTTTTTCAAATGAACATAAGTAAGGCAAAATGCATAACTACAAATGCTAAGAGGTTAAAAGCTAAGTTAAAAGAAAAACAAAACAAAACTCAATAGACTCACAGTGCTGTAAAGACAAGTTGGAGTTTAGGACTTTGCAAGGTGTATGACCCTGGGAAACCATTCTAGTTAATGAAGTAAAAAAGCCATGACTAGGAATAAGAAAGACTTTGAAATGGACTATTCTTGATTATATCAATATGCTCGTTTGTATGTTATCTGAAGTTCTAAATTAACAAATTATTTGTGAGGAAAAGAACAATATCCTTAGCCTTATAATTTGAAAAAATAAAATGATCAGCATTTAATAAAATAATTATCAGACATACAGGAAACAGATCCCCCTAAAAAAAAGAAAAAAAAATGAAAATAAGCAAATCAGATTCTGTCATAACTATGGTTATTAAGTTTAAGTATAGATGAAAAGAAGAATTTCACCAGAATCTTGAATTTATAAAAAGTAGACAGTGAAAATAAAAGGCCTGAATTTAAGAATTTAGTGAGCAGATTTAACAGCAGACTTGGCACAACAAAACAAATTATTAATCAACTGGGCTATAGTTTGAATGTTTTCCTGAAATTCATGTATTAGAAACTTAATTCTCAAAACAACAGTGATAGAGGGTACAGAGCTATGGTTTGGATGTGTTTTTTCTCTGAAAACTCATGTTGAAATTGTATCTCCAATGTGGCAGTGTTAGAAGGTGGAGACCAGAGAGAGATATTTGAATCATGGGAGTGGATTCCTCATAAATAGATTAATGCCCATTGTGGGGGAATGGTAAGTGAGTTCTGGCTGTTAAGAAGAGTTAGTTCTCCAGAGTGCAGGTCGTTAAAAAGAGCTTGACTTCCTCTGTTTCTTTCTCTTGCTTTCTCTCTCTTCATGGGATCTCTTCACATATTGATTGGCTCTCCTTCATCTTCCACCATGAATGAAAGCAGCATGAGATCCTCATCAATTATATATGTGCAATCTTGAAACTTTCAGTCACCAGATTTTTTTTGCTAAATAAACCCATCTTCTTTCTAAATTATCCAGCCTCAGGTATTCTGCTACAGCAACACTAAACAGATTAAGACATGGGCTTTTGGAAGTAGTTTAGGTTGTGAAGATTCTGCCCTCATGAGTGGATTAATACTATTATAAAAGGACCTGATGGAGAAGTTTGGTACTTTTTATCCTTCTACCTTCTGACATGTAAAGACACAGTGTTCCTCTCCTCTGGAGGACACTGGTGTTTAAAGTGCCATCTTGAAGGTGGAGAACTGCCCTAACCAGATGTTACTGTCTTGATCTTGAACTCATCAGTATCCAGGGCTGTGAGAAATGCGTTTCTTTTCTTTGTAAATTATCCAGTCTATGGTATTCTGTTATAACTGCACAAACTAAGATAAACTGGAAGATGAATCAATAAAAAAAATTCTGAAACATCAAATAAGAAAAAAGACTTGAAACTACTGAAAAGACGATAAAAGACATGTAGAACATGATAACATTACTTAATGTATCATGGACTTCCAGTATTACTGTGAGATTCATGAGAGAATAGGGTATATATATATATATATATATATATACATATATATATATATATATATATACACATATATATACAGAGAGAGAGAGAGAGAGAGAGAGAGAGAGAGAGAGAGAGAGTTGGAGTCTCACTCTGTCGCCCAGGACTGCAGTGCAGTGGCCGCTCCCAGCCACTGCAGCCTCCACCTGCTGGGCTCTGGCGATCCTTCTGCCTCAGCCTTCCAAGTAACTGGAACTACAGGCGCACCTACCGTGCCCGGCTAATTTTTTGATTTATTGTAGAGATGAGGTCTTGCCAAGTTGCCCAGGCAGGTCTTGAACCCGCGGGCTCAGGCAATCCACTCACCTCAGCCTCCCAAAGCATGAGATTACAGGCTGAGCCACCGAGCCCGGCTAGGAAGAAATATTTTGACAGAAATTGGCTAAAAAATTTTGTAGTGATAAAATTTATCAAATTGATAGATATAAAGCAATATATACATAGGCACAACGTAAGAAACTGACTACTGAACCTGCAGGAAACAAATTTCAATGAAAATCAGAAAAAGACATAATATTTTAAGGAAGCAAAAACATAACAGCAGATTTTTCAAAAGTAAGAGAATACAATAAAATTTCAATTTAAAAGTTGTGGGGAAAAAAATAACTGCTAACAAAAACCCAACCAAAATCTTTAAAAAGGAAGGTGAAAGATGTTATTGTACAAATAAAAACTGAGATAATTGGTTGCCGGCAAGTTCAAACTACTGAAAGTTCTTCAGACAAAATTTAAAAACATGCCAAATGGAAGCATGGGAATGCAAAAAGGAATAAAAACCAACAGAATTCAAAATCTCAGTTAACCTAATTAAATATTGAGTCCTTAAGATCTCAATATTTTTTAAACATAGAGAGATTTAAAATACTTTTCAACAATTGCACAAAAGGGTTTTAAAGGAATTGAATTACTCAGAAAGTTATAACAGTACTACTCTAAGGCAGAAAATGAATGCATGCTGTGAGGTAACTACTAAAAGAAAGTAATAACAGAATAATAGATAGACAATATATTAAAATATAAAACTGTACTAAAAAGAAATGAGACAAATGGAAAACAAAGAATGAGACAGGAGATTTAAAACTATAGATATCAGTAAATAGGTTAAATGGAAATAAAATTGATCCAAATAAACTCAGTAATTCAAATAAGAGACATTTGTCAGAAAAAAAGAAACACTAGATTTGTTGAATAAAATAAACAAATCATCAATATAAGGACACAGAGATTTTGAAAGCAAAGAATGGTATAAATATACCATACAAGAGCTAACCCAAAGTATGCTGTTGTAACTATACTAATTAACTATACTAATAGTAGAACACATAGATGTATTGCTAAATATAATTATGAATATTTTATGATAACAAAAGGGAAAATTCAACAGAAAAATACAAAAAAATCACAGTATGCATAAAACTTAGGATATCATAGCAGAAGATATATATGCGTGTATATATAAAACTTAAAACTTAAAAGAACATATAACAAATCCACTATACAATTTAGAGATTTAACAGAACTCTTTCAATGGCTAGTAGAATTAGTAGACCTGAATTTGAAAAATATGTAGGAAGTTGCACAAATATATTAAAATGACAATAAACATGTACTCAACAAATTCAGAAAGTCCATTAAACCAGTCTAAATAAATTTTAAAGCAGCAGTCTCCAATCTTTTTGGCATCACGGACCAGTTTCATGGAAGACAGTTTTTCCATGGACCAGGTGGGGGGTGGGAGAAGTATGGTTTCATACTTTTATTGTTCACTTTAATTCTATTATTATTACATTGTAATACATAATGAGCAGATTGAATATGTCACACAAGTATACAAGTCTTTCAACCCATTCCGTGTCACTGAAATGTGCTGCCAGTGGTGACTGTTTATTTAAAAGAAATCTCTGGAGTGGTTCCTGTAACTCAAAAACTCTGGCCAGGGATCTACCTTTATAAAGTCATCTCACTTCTGTGTGTAAGAGGAGACTTGTGTGCTCTGCATCCATCTTATAACAGAGCTTTGCACACAGACATGAGTTAAAGGCATGCATTTTCACATGGTTGATAATTTTAATCATATTCTGCAAAAAGTTGTTAAGTTCAGGTGAAATTTTTTTGGCTAGTCAGTATTTCTCCATGAGTGACACAGTGTGCAGACTCAAATTCAGAAGCGACCTCTTTAACCCAAGTAGTGAAACCAGAAAGCTGTTTAGTCTTGGCAACAGCTCTGCCCATGCATATACTGACACAAAATGACCAATTCTGTTTTCCTGATATGTAATTATTCAAAGACTTAACTAGTTCTTCAGCTGTGGTATTGGTTGGTAACAAAAGTGCAATATATCCTCATGCACACCCTTCTGAAAAATATATTGCTTTGTTTTCAACATCAGTAGACTCATCAACCTGGATTGCATACCATGGTGAGTCCTGTTGAACAATTATGCCTCAATATCTTCTGCTATTTAACCAATTCTTCTAGTTATGGTGCTAGCTAGAAGACGATCACATGCAACCCTTTGAACTGCAGCCTCTCTTAGAAGTTGATGACAAATGTCCTTAACAGAAGGTAGTATCAACTCTTCACCAATAGTAAAAGGCTTCATAGTTTTAGTAATGTGGTTAACCACTAATAATGATGCTCTCAGTGCAATCACATTTGATGAAGTGATGACATTCAATAATTGCATCTATTCTTCATGTTCACTTTTTTTTGCAAAGCTCCAAAGTCTTATCTTTTAATGCAGGGTGCTTGATCTCCATGTGGTGAACCAGTTTTGAAGGTTTCATGGCTTCATTGAATAGCTGATCACCACATATTATGCAAAGTGGGCTCGAAGAATGTGAATCACCTGTTGCAATGAACCCATAGTTTAAGTAGGACTCTAGGTATTTTCTCTTTAATACTTTTTTTTGTAAAACTGGTGGTATTAGAGTCTTTTGTTGTCTCATCATTGGGTTTTTCCCCTCTTCAAACAAGCTCTCCATTGACATTTGTTTTTTACTCATTTTGGCTGGAGTTAGCTTGTGGGTTTACCAAAACTGTGACTGAGACAAGTGCGCAGTGCAGGAAAGAGGCACAGATGGAAGTGGTAAGTAAATAATGGACAGGCCATGTGTGGACTAAAATAAGTGTTGGGTTCTGGAAAAAAAAAAAGCCTGTCACCAGATGTAGTTGTACAATTGAAGTATATTAACTCACTGATAGGATTTTGATATGAGTCTGTAAGCAATTGATTTATTATGGTCTCTGTGGTCAAACCTCACTGTTAATATTAATCTGTATTTGCAGTTGCTCCCCAGCACTAGCATCAGCTCCGCCTCAGATCATCAGGCATTAGATTCTCATAAAGAGCATGCAACCTAGATCCTTCACATGCACAGTTCACAATCAGGTTGATGCTGTGATGAGAATCTAATGCCACAGTTGATCTGACAGAATGAAGATATCAGGCGCTAATGTACCAATGGGGCATCACTATAAACACAGATGAAGCTTTGCTTGCTTGTCTACCACTCACCTCCTACTATGTGGCCTATGATTCCTAACACGCCATAGACTGGCAACCCCGATTTCAAAGGACTGAGAAATGTAGAGTATGTTTCTCAACCACAATTTTGTAATTTAGGAATTATTAACAGAAGTATATGGATATGTTCCAAACATTTTAAATGACAAGTAGATTACAAAATAAATTAAAAGAGAAATTAGAAAAATATTTAAAATTGGATAAAAGTAAATGCACAGCATATTAAAATATTTGTGATGCAGCTAAAATGGTTCTGAGAAGTAAAGTTATTGATGAAAATGTTTCTATTATAAAAAACGAATACAGAATTAATTATATCAGTTTCCCCAGTAACAAAGTAGAAAAGGAAGTAAAAATTAAGCCTAAAGTAAGTCAAAGAAAGGAAAATAATGAAATAGAAATTGAAAAAACAATCAATACATTCAGAATTAAGACTGATCAAGAAGAGACTGAAAACACAACTTGGCAATCAAATATTGAGAACAAGGACATTATTATAGATCCTATAGACATCAGAAGGATAATAAGGAAGACTAGGCGTGGAGGTAAAAGCCTGTAATCCTAGAGCTTTGGAAGACCGAGGCGAGAGAATTGCTTGAGATCAGAGGTTCAAGACCAGTGTGGTTAACATAGTGAGACTCATCTCTATAAAGGAAAAAGTAATAGCCAGGTATGATGGAGTGTGCCTATAGTCCCAACTATTCAAGAAGCTGAAGTAGGACACTGTAGTGAGCTGTGATCACATCACTGCACTCCAGCCTGGGTGATAAAATGAGAGACCCTGTCTCCAAAAAAATAATAACAATAACAAACATTCAAATGAAAAGCAATAATAAGTGAATATTAACAAATTTATGCCAATAATTTTGATCAATTAGAAATAAATACATAAATTCATTTATTTTTTAAATAAATTTCATTAAAAACATAATTAGCCAAACTAACATAAGAAGAAATAACACACTAAAGTTATCCCCATATCTATATGTTAAAACCAAGTCAAGAGACTTCAACAAATAGAACATCAGGTTCAGACATTTCACTGGTGAATTCTATCCATAAGGTAAAAATAATGTTGACACTGTAAAAACTCTTTCAGAAAACATAAGAAAAGGAAACAAAAATCAGATTACTTTTTTGTGTTCAGCATAATCTTCATACCAAATTCTGCTCAAAGTATCACAAGAAAAGAAAATTTTATGCTCATGAAACTAAACAAAAAATTTCTTACCAAAATACAGCCTATCTTTTATCCATTAATCACATGTTCCATATTTGTAAATTTATATACTTGCTAAAATGTATTTATAATTCCAAAATTAATACTCAGAGTGCTTCCACAGGCATTTGCAAACAGGCACATGCATAGCCTGTTTGAATCACCAGATGTGCATATTTCCAGCAAAGGTTGGACAAGACTGCACTCTGCATTCTTGTTTCAGCATTTTTACTATAAACCAGTGTCCTTTTCAAAGTCTATGAAGTGACACATTTTTCAAAATTCTTTGTGCTTTTCTGTTAGTAGTTTTACAATTCAAAATGGCTCCCAAGCATAGTGCTCAAGGGCTCCCAAGTACAAGAAGACTGATATTTAACTTCGGGAGAAAATACATGTAGTAGATAAACTTTGCTCAGGCATGAGTTACAGTGCTGTTGGCCATGAGTTCAATGTTAATGAGTCAACAATGCATAGTTTGATCAGTGTATATGTGAACAGAGATACACAAAAAACAAGCTTAGATGTTAATTAGTTGATGAAAATATTGTGACCAAAGGCTCACAGAAATTTGATTCTGTCCTTTCTTAAATGCAATGACTTTTTATTCACTAATTCACAAAATAACACAAATAACAACCACACCCAACAAGCTACCACAAATAACAGGAATCAACTGCATTAGCAATACAAAGCCAACAATATAGTAAAAAGAAAGATGAGTAATTAGTACTGGGACTGAGAATGAAGTGGACAAAAGGGTATGTTCACATTGTAAGAATTCATCAAACTATACATTTAGAATGCATGCATTTTATAGATGCCATACATCAAAAACATTTACAAAAGAATAAAAAAAAAGGCAGGAAGTTATTGGTAATAACAAATAGCTTATTGCTGTTAGAGATTTCAGACATGAATAGTTGACAGTGTTTTAAAATATCTCTTACTGTAACCTTTGTACAGAGTGGCAGAATACCCTGGACTTTTCTGGGAGTTTTTGGTACAAACCAAAACACTGTAAAGAAGAGCTCAAACGCAAGACAAATTTCAGAGAGTCGATAGAACCAGTAATTGTAATTATAGCAACTGGAATATTATTTTAGAATTGGTAGGAATTATAGACATGAAATTCACAACTTGTAAACCCCTCTTTCTATAGAAATAGATGGTCACACATGCACTATTATAAGCATGGTTAAGAGTGCCCTGCCATCATTTCAACCTCCAGTTCTTAGCTTGATTCACTTTAAAGCTGGAGACTGCCAATGCTCCTTATAATGATTCTTTGCTTTTTCGATGTGTTTCCGTATCAGCAGTTATCATTTTTGTCTTAGCTCTCATAACTTCACACATGGATTATTTCAACAGACTCCTAGCTGTTCTTTCTCAATTCAGTTTTGTGCCAGTCCATTCTTCATAGTGCTTACAAAATTAATCTTCCTGAAATATTGCTTTATCACTTTCCTTTCCTTTTCCAGAATGACATGGTTCCTGGTTTCTCACTGAATCAAGCATAAGGCTATTCACTTTTCCCCTTTTAAATCCTGCTCTCATCAGCCTCATGCATCATTATGGATTCTTAACATAGTCATGTGATCTTATGGCTCTCCATTTAACATGTTCACTTCCACATCTGTCTCTCACTTTTTCATTCTTTCTCCAAGGTTCCCCTCATCTTTAGCCATGTCTCATGTTTTCTACAAAGAATAACAACATATTTATTTTTTCTAAGTTCTATCATTACTTACTTCCCATTTGACACATCCTAACAGATAACAACTCTTAATTTACACTTACATTTCATTAGTGATCTCATATTTGCAAATTGAACTCCATTGACATGGGGAAGAATGTGCATATGTGTCTGTGATTCCTGTAAGCAAGTTAATATGTGCTTTAATTCTCTTGTGTTATTTCAGAGTTTGTGACACAATGTACTATTTGCAGAAAACATTTGACCTATGTTATGCATTACTTCTACAAGAATATCTTAGTTATCATCTTACCTTCATGAAAAAATAATTGACCTGTGCTTATGTATATAATGTGGTGAGAGAATATACATTATATGTTCCTGAGAAAAACAGAGTCAAGAGAGAAGTTCTGACCAAAAATATGTACCACTGAAGCACTATAAACCTGATAAGAGCCGGGCTCAGTGGCTCAGTCTGTAATCCCAGCACTTTCAGAGGCCGAGGTGAGTGGACTGCTTGAGTCCGTGGATTCGAGACCCGCCTGGGCAACTTGGTGAGACTTTATCTCTACAATAAATCAAAAAATTAGCTGGGTGTGGTAGCGCACGCCTGGAGTTCCAGCTACTTGGAAGGCTGAGGCGGAAGGATCGCCAGAGCCCAGCAGGCGATGCTGCAGTGGCCTGGAGCGGCCACTGCACTCTAGTCTGAGCAACAGAGTGAGAGACTTCATCTCAAAAACACCCCAAAACCTGATAAGAACAGACAACAAATCTGGCTGTGTGTTTTCTAGCAGTCAAGAAGAGGAAATTTTTTTTGCACAGAGGCAGACTGATTTCTTCAGAGTAGTGTATATAATGAGTATTTCTTATACCAGTGGTTCCCAAACTTTTTGGCATATGGCAGGGACTGGTTTTGTGGAAGATAATTTTTTCAGGGATGAGCTGTGGGGGAGTTCCTCAGGCATAAGATTCTTATAAAGAGCTTGCAACCTAGATCATTCTCATAGTTCACAATAGGGTTCACATTCCTATGAGAATTTAATGTCATTGCTGATCTGACAGAATATAAACTCTGATCACCTCACTGTTCACTTCCTGCCGTACAGCCTGGTTCCTAACAAGTCATGGATGGTACTGGGTACAGCTTCATGACTGGGGAGTTGGAAACCCCTGCCTTATACCATAACCAGCCATATTCATAAGCATTTAACTGTTAGAACAATGTTCTTAGGCCATTTCTACACTTCAACTTCTGAGACATGAAAAGAAGCTGACTGGGATATAAAAATACTAAAATGATTGGAACATGTATTAGAACAGAACACCCTAATATTCTGGGCATTCACTTTGAAAATAAGCTGACCAAGTGTTTATAATCAGAGTGAACAAAGTAGTCTCTCAATGTTTATTTAACTACAATAAGGAATGATTCAGTGAGCAATTATCTCTGCAATTTTAAAGTTGAGATATTTATACAAAAAGTGGGATTTTATTTTTAATCTGTTACTTAATACTCATTTAACTTTAATGGCTTTTCTTATATATTATGAAACAGACCCAATATTCTTTGCTAGACATGGCTGTCTAGCAAAGAATAGACAAACTGGTTGTCTACACATTATACCCTGCTCCTTTTCACTTACAAAGAGGATCTTGATAGTGTTCCGAGGGCTAATATATCAAATAAAGACACTCGTTTCCCAGACTCTCTTGCATTTAGGATAGATATATGTCATGGCTCTGTCCAATGAAAGGTAGGATGAACGTTTCTGAGAAAGACTTTGCAATAGTGGTATTGCTACTAGTGCTCCTCTTTTCTTTTTTATGCCTAAAATGTGGCTATGATGTCTCGAGGAGAAGTAATAAATCTATCTTCGTGAGGACAAAAGCAGAAAGATGAAGGCCTAAATCTGCATATTAGAGGGTAAAGACAGAAAGGCTATGATTCCCATGGCAATTGTTGAGCTATTGCATGAGTCCTAGACTGCCTACTTCTGGACTTTATTTACTTTAAGATTTGGATGTGGGTGTAAAAGTGTCCTAGATATATATGCAACATGATTGACAGTAAGGTAAAGTTGGATAGAAGAAGCAAGACTAGGTAGAATGGGCCTAGTGTCTTCACTTTAACTGTAGGGCTGGCTTTTGACTTTTAGGTTAGTGGTCCGATATCTAGTACTTAAAATGGCAAAATCAATTTATATTTACTCTGGGCTGTCATTGGTATTCAAGGAAGCTACAAGTGAAAGCTGAGGCCTAAAAAGTTTGCATCATAATTGGGAAGGTGGGCTTCAGTGTCTCCAACTGATTGGAATTCCATCCAGAAATGTGCAGTAGCAGTTCCTATTGAAGGAAAGAACTGGTAAAGTTAGGGAACTCTCTCCTACCCACTTAAACCTCCAGAAGCTGAGATTCAGAACAAAATCTCCTAATGGAGAAACAGACCACCTAAAGAGCAACATGAAGCAAATATTCTCAGTAGAAGCATTCGATATAGAGGATATTAATAGCAATGACTAGTCACATTTTGCATATGATTTAAAGATAGAGCCCATCACATTTCTTAAAAATTAGATATGGGAGAAAGAGAAAAGTCAGACATGACCCATTGAGCTACTGGAAGGTGGAGATACCATCAAGAGAGCTAAGTAAACAGAAGGAACAGCTTTGGAAGAAAGATTAGATGCTCAGATTTGAACATCTCTATGATATCCACATAGAGATCTCAAGTAGCTGGATACATGAATGTAGCATTTTGGAGACAATTCCAGGCAAGAGATATAAAAATAAAAGTGATTAGCAAATAGATCATAGTTAAGGTCAGAAGACCAATCAGACACAACTAGCAAATGTGGGACCTGGATTAGAAATTGGTTAGGTCTAAGCAAAGATGTGAAGGCAGGGTTTAGAGTGAGTGGATGTGAAAAAGAAGAGGCTAATGTATAATGGTAAAGCCATATAATCTTGCCTGAAAGAGTATTGTGGAGGGTTACATAGTTAATATTGTAATGGGAGAGATTTGCAGTCATTGGGAAGATAGAGTCATTTCTTACGTAGAATTTGACTTTGACTGGATCAGGGAAATTTTGGAGATTAATTTAAGTATGAATCAGGACCAACTGATGACAGTAGGTAGAAAATAGTATTTCAGTGAGTTCCAGGGACAAGAAAGGCCAGATGTGCAAGTACAGAACTCATGACTATGAGCATACTAAAAAGCAATGAATGAAACAACTGACAAAGAGACTGTTATCATAATTTATTACATCTGGATATATGGCCAACATATCTATTATTATGTATCTGTTATTTGGAGGTCTTTGTATGTTTGATTATGTTTTTGTTTCCTTTGAATTTTGCTCCAAGTGTTATGTTGACTTGTGTATGTTCTTATTTTTTAATGTGTACTTATGATCTCTGGAACTTTATTTTTGAGAATTTTTGAGATCTGAGTAAAAGGTAAGTTTTTTTCCATGAAGTTTTGCATATGTTTCTTCTAGATCCTGGAGGCACAACTGTTCCTAAAGTGTGACCAATAAATATGAAGCTTAAGAGATTTTTGGTATGACAGTATTCAAATGAAAGTATAAATTGATATTATAATCTCCTGTGTGGGCTTGTATGTAGTAATGCATTCTCAGGAGAGATTTTTCTTTTCTTCCACCTAACTCCAAATTTAGGACAAGTACATTAATTTATCTATATATCTGTATAAATTTGTATCTCTTTTTCAGATTAGTATTTGTCTAGGTTTGTTTGTGTTGTCATGACAAAATACCATAAACTGAGTGACTTATAAGCAACAGAAGTTTATTTCTCTAGCTAGGGAGAATGGTAAGTCCAAGATCAAGGTGATGGCAGATATGGTTTCCAGGACCCCTTTCCTTGTTCTTAGATGGCATCTTCTCACTGTGTCCTCTATTGTGGAAAAGGCAAGGTAGCTCTGAGGCCTTTTTTATAAGGGTACTAATCTCACCTATGAGAGCTCCATTCTCATAACCTAATCAACACCCAACTGCCCCACTTCATAATACCATTACATTGGTGATTAGATTTCAACATCTACATTTTGGGGAACATAAATATTCAGGTCATACTAGTATTTAAATACCTTCAGACATTACAAATATATGCATTATTAGGAAATAAATATTATGGTTATTTTCTTCCAGGTTCTTTCTGTCCTCCTAGATTATTAGAAATATTAGTGGAAAAGTGGTAAAGTGGAGTAACAAAATGCCCCATTCATTCATTCATTCATTCATACCAAAGTTGATATGAACTGCTACTGCTACTATTATTTTTTGCCCATTTTTTGTCTTTATGGCTAGACTTCCTTGTTTAGGGGCCTGAAATGTTCTTTTGGTTACAATTTGATGTTTATGGAGTATATTATGATCTGTGAAAAGCTACTTATTAAAGTTCTTTTGGACATAGGGAATGGCTGCAGTTCAGCATGCCTGTATAGACTATATTAAATATTGAAATATAGTATATAGTTTAATAACATAAATGGGAATATAATATATTGGCAAATGACAACCTAAGTCAAAAGCAGTTTTTTTTTTCTTTGCATTGATCTAAGGAATTTAACATTTCCATTATGATGGAATCTTTGGGCTCTGTGCTCACAGAGCAAAATCATCTTTCTTTTGGGGGGCATTCCAACAGGAGTTCAACCCATTCCAGTGCTGGTCACCAGGTGGCAGATATAATAGTTCTCACACTGGAAAAAAATGGAGGTATTTTCTGTAGTCATGTGTTGCTATCAATGAGCTAATAGCATTAGAATCTTGGAAGGTTAGTTTTACTTTAGTTTTTATGTCTGGACATGAATCCAACCAGATATTTGGGATGCCAGTTCATCTGCACCCTTCATATTATAGACACATTTTAAAATGGATCTACAAACAAAAATTACAAAATAAAAAATTCTAGGTCTTGGTTATTGGATTGAATCAGAGAAAAACCAAACATGGGCAGGTCTAGGTTGGCCCCTGGGTATCTAGAATTACTAAGAGTGAAGAGAATCTCACATGGAGAGGCATTCAAAAGCATTGCTGAAGGAGAGAGAAAGGGTGGCACAATTTTTCTGTAACTTGGTTCTCCCATTCTTAGTAACAGGCAGTTTTCTCAAATATGAAAATTGTTTCCAAGAAGCAACTTTATTGCTTTTCCTTACAATTAGGGAAAAGGAGGCAGTGGTGTTCAAATGATGCCTGACAGCCTGGGTAACAAGCACCAACCATCTGTGCTATAGCAGCACTGTTTGTATTTTTAATGTTTACACATACAGCAAAGATAATTAAAAATAACTATAATTAAAAATGATTACAACAAATTACTTTTCCCTCAACAGTAATATGTGTCTGTAACTTATAAGTTACTTACTAAAGTAACCTTTATGGAGTCTAACAAGAAAACATTACAATTCCTGCCTTGTTTCTGAAAGTTTATAGATTTGGAGGAGGAGGGGATTTTTTTCAATCTTGAAAACATTTGACTTATTATACTTCACAAACATTAGAAAGCATAAGAATTATTTCTGTATTAATAATGCACAGTATTTTCTTTTTTCAGAATAAAAGATTAAATGTAGCTTCTTTCTCCAAAAATAGAAAGTAAAATAACTGGAGAGTGAAAACAGCTAACTTAGCTCTCTGCAGAGTCCTTCATTAAAACAATTAATTTTCTTTTTTCAAAATGTCATATGAAATATGGAGAGACCAACTACTTCAGGAACAATAGCTTTTTCTGCCTTTTCAAGATTCTTGGAATCTTCAAATATCCTCAAAAAACCTTCTCGAAAGAAGATTCTGGTTAGTAACACAAGTTGAATAGTCTGTCCCAGGGGAAGAGTGGAGAAGTTCTCATGATCTTTGTGGGAGGATTCGAGATTTCACCAGGAAGTACATTGTGGAGATTCAGAGAATGTCCCTGGGAACCAGACTACCCTGGTTCTGATTCTGTTCTGATGACTTCAGGGTGGGCAGAGTTGAATGAAGCTGGCAGACAAATGAACATCTTCATAGAATATTTAGTAATTTTTAAACTCAGCGTCTTATTAGGAAACCAAAGGGCCTGGAAATCTTATAAATTAGGAGACTTAAACTCCTTCACATTTTAGAAATTATCATCCTATATGATGATCATTCTGGCTCATGTCACCTCTCTTTATGTAGCTCACCTCTGCTTGATGTTTCCTAGAGAGAATCTACCATATGCTCAGGTATAAATCTCCTCTATGATGTTCCTACTATGGCATCTGACACTGGCCAACACATCCTTCTAGACCTAGGAAAAACTGTCTTTCTCTGCTGTTGCTCTGTAGTCCCCTCTGACACAATAATTTGCTGTTGGAAACAGACCTGACCCTCCAGGGTACCAAAGTTATCATCCTATCAAGATTGTACTCCAAACTAGTCAATGGGCTCTTGGTTTTATAAGTTGTTTCCTTATACTTTTTCTCCTAGAACCCAGACATAAATCCTTGGGCTGAGGACAGATCTAAGTAACACCAACTCTCTTTTTCTCAAAATTCCAATTCTTTCTAACAGCTAAAGCTTTGTTAAATGCCTGCTCAAACTCATCAGGGCAGTTTCTTCTTCCCTAAGGATGCATTCTCTCCTGGGAGTTTTTCCTGCTCTTCAGCTTCCCTTGAAAACAGGTTTCTGTCAGACTACCCTACTGTTTGCCAGTTATGCTATGTGTGTTTGAGCCCCAGTAGAAGTCATATTTAATGTTTTCTAGAGCTTTCTTAATTTCCATATATCAGTTTCCTTTAGACCAGACACATTAGTCCATTCAAGACACTCAGATATGCCTCTTAAATACATTATTAGTGGAAAAAATATATTGTGGTTACAAATAATCTGTTTTTAAATTTTTTGAATAATATAGGCTTGAGCTATTTCACATAAGTATTCCAGTTCAAGTAAATTCAGGTAATCCTTGATGTTTTTTCCTTCCTTCTTTTAACCTTCTAGTGAGAACTTCTTTCTCTTCTCTTTTCTTTCTCTCCTTTATACATTCATTTTTGTGCTCAATCATGACAATTTTCATAGGAAAATACACTAGCAAATTAGTCAGGATTGTTTTGCTATCAGAATGATGATGTAAGTTAGAATAGCACTTGAGGACTCATTTGAAACAAATTTTAGTGTATTTAAAACAATTAATATGTGCAAATAACCTATATATTATTACAGTTGATAATAATTTATACTTGTATCATTTATATAAATTATAGAGTAAATGCATTTTTCTTCAGATGACTTTCATATGCTAGTGTTTAACACTCTCCTGATCCTTTGGGTTTAATATGATACTTTTACATTTGATACTGCTGGTGAAATAATGGGAGACAGCAAAAATAAAGGGAAATGGTGAATTTAATATGTATTGGTGTGTGATGCTGTGTAGCTGATTAGTAGACATTTTCAGTTTTGTTTACTTTCTCCAAAGGACTGAGTTGAGGAGGGGCAGTGGAAGGAGCCTATTATTATCTATTCACAGACATCTATAGTGATTTTCATTGTAATGGCAAATATGGTGAAATAAAGATGTGGAAGATTACAGGATTATGGGCCAATTGTAGATGTCTATTTCATTTTTTGAAAGAAAAAATAAAAACACTGTATTAAAATTAAATATATTATATGTTTAAAACACTTAACCATAGTAATTAAGTGTTATTTGTTAAAATACTAGTACAGTTATGTACATAATGACATTTTGATCAAGGATAGACCGCATATTAAACATTAGACCCATAAGATTAAAATATGGTATTTTTACTGTACCTTTTCTAAATTTATACATGCTTAGATATATAGAACATCGGACCACAATTGCCTACATTATTTAGTACACTAACATGCTGTACAGAGTTGTATCCAAGGAACAATAAATTATACCATATAGCCTAGTTGTGTTGTGTGCTATGCAATCAAGGCTCGTGTAAGTACACTCTGTGATGTTTGCACAATGATGAAATAGCCTAACAACACATTTATCAGAATGTATTCTCGTTAAGTGATACATGACTATAAATCAGTAAGTTCAGATGACGTATCTAGCTTCAACTTAATATTATTGGGGAGGTTTGTGAGATTCAGTGAATTATGGAATCAAAAAGTAAAGAAAATTAAATGGGCATTGTTGTTAAACATGTTGTGTCCAGGACACAAAACTGTACCAGATATCTATATAATAAAACTCTTATCACAAAGTCTAAGGCAAATTCAGCCAAGGCCAAGTTCTGGAGAAGAACTAAATTTGCCTATGTTGTTTCAGAGAGTACTTCAAAGCAGACAAGTCTAATGGCAATTGGCAAATCCAGAGTACTTCAAAACAGACAAGTCTAATGGCAATTGGCAGAAGGGAGCTAGCATCAGTACCCAAAGAACCTGAACCCTGTGTGAAAGCCAAGAGGACTGTATAATCCTGAAACATTAGTTGAGCCAACAAAAAAGAAGAGTCACCAAAGTGTGCAAGGCCAAGAACAAGGTTGAGATTCCTAAAATTCTTTTTCATTGTTACTGAGTTTTAACCTGGTGGTGCAAAAACTGGTTTTAAGGATCAACACAATGCTGGAGAGCTGTGGATGTTTAGATACCACTGTCAGAACAAAATTGGTTGGCAAAACACTTTTTGGTGCAGATTCATTCAACCAGTTATTTATTAAGTACCAAGTATATACCAAGCCTTATGAAATGCACTGGGGATACAACAGTGAACAAGACATGATTCTTGTTCACTCATGGAAGTAAGAAATTGTAACACACCTGTTAAGTGTACAATAGAAGTTAGTAGAAGGTACTGTGGGAACACAAGGAGTTTAGCAGCACCTAGTTTCAGATACCAAAAAAGGCTTTCCAGAGGAATAATGTCAAGATGAAACTTTTGAAATTACACACAAATTATCTGAATAATGAAATAAGTCAGCCAGTTCGAAGGACCACATGTCTATCATACCTGAAGGATGAATCACAGGGGACTAGAACAAACATGGAAAGAGATCATTTCTGGTATCTCCAGTCTCCTTTTCATATAATAAATTGGAGGTGGGAGGTCAAGTTCATAAAGGACAGAAAATTCCTTTTATTAACTTATTCTTTCATGAACAAAGAGCAGAGGTGTTTTGTTTTGTTTTTTAATTAGCTAGTTTATTACATAGAGTAGGACACAAACACATAACCCACTTAAGAATCTGTTTTAAGTACCCATAGGAAAGGTGTTTTTAGTAAGGGATAGCATTTATCTGGAAAATCACTGGTCATTTGCTCTGGTGAACTATATTGTACATGGCTCAGGCAGGTTTGCTTTAAACTAATGGGCATTCATGAACCTTTAGAAACTTTATCTATACGTGTCCCATCAAGAGTTCATGACCTAGAGTTTACAGTTATCATTACAGAATTTAGCTACCTACAGTAAAAAAGTGCAAATTTGAGTTTAGTAAAAAAATATGAAACATAAAGCCAACGTATTTACACTTATTTTAAAATTTTCCTGTCAGAAAGTGATTGCAAACCTTTGATTGATCATTATAACAGAATGTTGACTCAGGATTGACAATAATATAAAATCAAAACCCAAATTTTAAAAACAACTAATTTTTTTCTCCTTGACTTGCTTTCAAGTGAATGTGCTAACAAATTATGTTTTAAAAAAATTATATTTAAAGTAATTTGGGTTTAGTGTAGAAACATGATGATATAGTGTATTTTAGAATGTGAAACCTAGATTAATGAATAATTAAAGAATAAAAAAAGTAAAGAAGCAGACAATGAGGCAGGAGTAAAATTTGAGAATGGAAAAAAGTAACTCAGCTGTGCTTTTAATGTTTCTAGACATTTTTCTCTTAAGTTTCTTAGAAATTATACAAATCTTTTTTCACATAGAACATCTATACATTTTGGGAATAGTGAACTGTGTTGCTTTTCTTTTAACAAGATAATGTAATAGTTGTAGGCTTTGATGTCTCCTTTTATGTGACTGGTGAAACTCACAGAAAAACAATAGTTTTCTCTAAATAACAGAACTCCAGCTTAAATGAGAGACGTTTCTCAATGTATGTTTTGTGACAAGACAGCTATGGGATTAGAAATATGTCAGAACAAATGATAATATTTGCCTATCTTTCCAAATATGACTTTGCTCCCCAAAGCAGTTTAATTCAGTCTGGTGAAGAATTTGATAAATTATTGACAAGACGGCGAAGAGAGTTCTCTAGTGTCCAGGTAAATATCTACTCTACTCTTACATGAAGTTTAAGATAACTTTGCTAAAGAAAAAGGAAACTTTAAATTTTCCTTTAGTTATTTATTTCTATATTTATTCTGGAGACGGTAGATGAAGGTGGCTTAAGAAAAAGAACAATGAAAGAAATTGGAATTCCAAATATAGCAAGTCATGCCATATATTTATGCTCTTTGTGATACAGATTTAATTTTGCTATAAGTAAGGTTGTTTATAGAGTAATGAAACTGAGTTTTTGAACAAATCATAGTAGAACTTATATAATCAGAAAATGTTATGCTTCAAAGTATTCCCTTGAGAATGCACACATTTGTTCTAAATATGCTGCTATTTTTAAACCACATTTTAGTCACTCTTTTGAAATTAAAAAAATTACTATTTTCCCAACCATAAAAGAAAGTTTATCATTTTATATTATAATTAAATTATGCATTTTAGAAATCAAATGCCATATTATCCAGATTTATGAATCAATCTTCATGTCCAATCCTGGCTATAAAGATTTGTCTTTTACTTAAAGAATAATGTCTCACTCTGTTACCTAGGCCAGAGTGCAGTGACCTTTCACAGATGCAATTATAGCTGGTCTCAAATGATCTCCTTGCCTCAGTCTTCCAAGTAGCTGAGGCTATAGGAATGTACTGTTGTGCCTGTCCTTGGTAGACAATTTTAGGAGTTTCAAACTGATAATCTCAGCACTACTAGAATCAGTCTACAGCCTATGGTCTTAGCTATTTAAGATGGGACTAGATTCATTTGCAAGAATAAGTGCTTCTCTGCTTGTTCAAAAGATATCACCTAGCTTAATGGGCACACTGTGTAAATAGAAAACAGTGCTATACACATAAAAATGAGTATAATGAGCATGTCCTTTTACCAAAAGGAAGCAATTATACTCAGTAGTAAGTAATTATTTTAGTGAAAAGTACATTTGCTTTTCAATTTTATTCCATACTAGAGTTTGAGCAGAAAGAGACCTTGGAGACCAGTTAGTCCAACCCACTTACTATTTCATAGAAGAAGAAAATGTGGAACAGAGAAACTGGAAGCTAGGTGACTTGTTTGAGTTTACATAATTAGTTATAAGTCTTGAACTAGAATTTCATTTACTTGACCATTGGTATGAGATTCTTCCCATTACTTTCTAGTGTATCTCTGGTAGGATCTATTTCATTTGAGACTTACATAATCCAAGGGAATTTTTAAATGTTAAATTATAGAATATGTTAATGTGTCTTTTGTGGACTTTAAAAAGATGAAGCAGTGCTGTTAACTTTGTTTCACATGCCAAGAACACTATACTTTTTAAAAGTCACATGTGGGTGATTCAGAAATGTGGATCACTTAAGAAAAAGTTTAGTTGCTTTTTAATCAGTTCAACTGTTTTTTTTTTTATTATTTCACTCAAACTGAAGAGTGAAATCAGCGTGTTCATTTCCAATTTTATCCAGTTTTTTTTTTTTCTCTGACACTAATATGTGCTGAGTGCTTTGGATTTTTTTTTTTCATAGCCAATCTTTTATTGTGTTTTTTGAAGACTTTGGTAAAATATTTCAGAAAAACTTTTGGTTTTTTTTCTTGACATTTTCTAGTTGACCATCTTTTACAAAGATGTACGCAAAACACTCAAAATATATATTTAAAAAACTCAAAGTCATGAGTAGTACCTTAGTTCATTCAGCTGTTATGGTAAAAATATCTTAGGGTAATTTATAAACAACAATTTTTTTCCTTGCAGTTCTGGAGACTGGGAAGTCCAAAATCAAGATACCAGCAGATTGGGCATTTGGTGGGGCTTTGATCTCCAGTTTATGTATGGTGACTTCTTACTGCTGCCTCAAAAAACAGAAGAGACAAACTCCCTCACGTCTCTTTTAAGAGTGCATGAATTCTATTCATGAGAGGATTACCTCTCAAAAGGCAATACCACTGAATAATATCACATTGGAATTTAGGTTTTAATATCTGAATGTTAGGGGGAACACAAACACTTGGCCCATGGCAAGTAAATGCAAATTATTAATATTATCTTTACCCAATTAATTTGTAATTAATTAACAGATTCAGTGTGGCACAATTTTTCTTTTTTATCACATCTTTTTCATTTAAATTTCTAATTTAAATTTCCAAAGCTCAAAATTTTGCAAAAGCACCATGGAATACCTTTCCATGTTGGATATATTATTTTGTGCATGAACAGACATATGATGGGTAGAGGGTTAGTGGAATACAGGGGAGTCTCTCCTTAAGACCCCACCAGTATATATCTTTAGTATATATCTTCACACCCACAAAAGGAAGACTAAAGAAAGTACATAATCTGAAATTTACTTTTATACAGAAATGATGTAATTTTTATAAAACTGTGCTTTAATAGCCTCTAAAAAGTTGCAAGAGGACATGGCCTCTGCCAAACAGGAATAGGGAACCGTAAGTCTAAGATAAAGGTAAGATAACTAACACAATACACTGAACAATAGTTCATAATGCAGGACAACCAAGTGAGGATCAGAATAAAATCTATGCTGAAAGCAGAAAGAAAAGACAAACTTTCAGAAATGAGTAATAACTGGCAAAAATAAAGTGGCAGTATAGTAGTATGAGGAGAGTGTTCTAGACGGAGAAAACATCTTGTACAAGGACCTTTACAAAAGGGTGTGGCCTGTTCAAAAGCTAAAATTAATCTATTATGTTTGACATTCAGAGAGCTGGGAAGAGCAGCCAGAGATGAGGTAGGAGAAATATACAGAATGAGTTACTGAAAGAGCAAAGAAGCATTGCTAAGGAAATTTTACTTCATCCTGAGGGCAATATGAAGCTATTGAAGAGATTTCTTCATCATAGGGTTGGTACAACAAGAGTTGTATATTAAAAAATCACTCTGGTTGCAATGTGGAAAATAGACTGTGCCTGGAGACATGGGTATCAGCTAAGAAGCACTTGTTTTAATTTACAGGAGACAGGATAGTGACTTGGACAAGGTTAATGCTGATGGGGTTGAAGTGAAATGACTGAATTCAAGAGATATTACAGAGATAAACTGAATAAATTTGGTGATCGAATGTGGCAGAGGAGGGAGAGTAATAAATCACTAGTAATGCCTACATTTTAAACTTAAATAACAGGGTAAATGGTAAAGTCACTTACTGAGGTGAGAAATGGAGAAGGAGGCACAACCTTTTGGAAAATATAATAACATCAGTCTTTCTTGTTGTATTTGAAGAACAGATGCTCCTCGACTTACAATGGGGCTGCATTCTGATAAACTCATTGTAAATTGAAAATATCATAAATTGAGAAGTATTTAATATGCCTAATTTACCAGACATCATAGCTGAGTTTAGCCTACCTTAAACATGCTCAGAATGTTTACATTAGCCTGTTGTTGGACAAAATTATGTTCAAAACTCTGACAATACAATGCACTATAGAGTCTCAGTTGTTTAGGCTCATGATTGTGTGACTGATTGGGAGATACTGGACGCTCCCACTATCCCACATTGAGAGAGTGTCATACTACTCTACTGAGAATAGATTAAAATGTGAAGGACAAGTTCTATTAAATGTGTATCATTTAAATGATGTATTTTGCATCATCATAAAATAACAAAATTGTGAATGGGACCATTGTAAGTTGGGGATCTTGTGGATTGTATATGGCAGGTATGTGTATAATTAGCAAGTGACAATATCAAACAACAGTTGAACATATAGAGTTGAAGTTCAGAAGAAATATCTGGAATAAAGGTGTAGGTCTCGAGATTTGGGGGCATGCATATATAAATGCACACAATTGAGTATATTTTTCAACCATAAAAAAATAAAGCATTGATATATGTTAGAAAGTAGATAAACCACCAAAATAGGGTACTAAATAATTGCAAAATATAAAAGTAAAATTTAATGATAGCATTCAACAAACCAAACCAAGGGTGTACTTTAAGAAGTGGGGAGAAACTATTTACTAGGTAAGGGATTTTGCTTTGAAGTGGTAGAAATGTTTTAAAACTAGGTGGAGGTGGAGGTGGTGGTTGCTCAGCACTGTAAATGTACTAAATGCCACTGAATTGTTCATTTAAAATTCATTGTGAATCTCACATCAATAAATTATTTTTTAAAAAAGAAAAGAGGTAAAAGACAAACATAAATGCCACTGCAAAATTGAGGAAGATAACTAAAAAGTTTCCATTTCCCCTATAGACAAGAGATTTGTTGGTGGTGTAGTGGGAAGAGGCCAGATTGCAGTGGGTTGGAGAATAAGTAGGCTGTTGAGAAGAGGAGATATTAAGTGTTGGATCTGTGAAGAAATCTGGCTGTGAAGGGAAGGAGAAACGTAAATTTCCAGATGGAGATTGATGTGCTATCCAGGGAAAACTTTTTTCTTTTTTCTTGAGATAGGATAACTTTGTCATGTTTAACTGTTCACAGGAATAACATAATCGAAAATGAGAGACTGGATTTAAGGGGCTAGCTTTCTTGCCACAGAAGAATGAACACTGAAAGAAGGCACGTTGGAAAATCAGGTAGTGGGAGATTGTGAGATTTCCCGTCCAAGTCCTTTTGTTTTTCAAATAGGGCATAAGGAAAGAAGTCCTCTCCTGAAAGTGGGGGAAGAGAGGCTAAAGTAGAGATGTAAGAGACAAGCAGAGTCTTCAGACAGTCTTTGTGCTGATTAGGAATGAAAGTTGACATGAAAAACAAGGTGTGTTGGGTCCCCTGGGGTTGGATTCATAGCAGCAGTATATATCTACTGAATTGTATACTTTCTCTTGAAGTGCTCATCTTCTTAGATGTGGTTAATTCCACTGATTCCCTTGTGATAAATTCCACCTTTGTGAAGGACAGCAGACAAAGGGAGTAACTAGAGGAAACCCACCCATCCTTCTTATGATACAAATTTTGCTTAACTTTTGGTGATGTGGGATTGACTGGTACATTGCTTTTCAGTTTACAGCTCTGTATGCATTATCTAATCGATAGCCAGTATGACTCTAAGGGCTGTATTTTGGAACATATGCATGAAACATTAAGAGTTATAAATAATTAAATGACTGTAGGTGGAACTTACCAGAATATAAGCTGGAGAGTTGAAGGCAACTTCTCACCTCCAAAGTCTGCCTCAATTGTACAAAAAAGAGAGAATAAAGGTTTCCATGAAATCTGATAAACATCAAGGTTCGATGTAATGTATATAATATATATTATATTTGAAAAGAAATCAATTCTTGGTTCACTGCTCAAAACAGTATCTGTTTTCTTCTGGTACAGCAGAGGATCCTCTGGTATTACATCAAGCAACAGTTAGTGAGCAAAAGTAACTGAATGCAATATATTTACAGACAATAGTGCCAGGGCTTTTAAAGCCACAGTATTGATTTACTTCTTTCAAAACCAAAGTGACAGAAAAAGGTGGGGAAATCATATGATTCAGGGAAGTTGCAAACACAAATCCATTGGTTTTAAAATGCATCAAAAGACAAACCAGAAAAACTGTAGACTAGTGGATCATTGAATTCAACATCTATTATACAGAAAATATGGGATATCGTGTAAGGGAAAATATAGAAGAAAATAAGTCAGAAAGGAGCTGGACTAAGAATAGTTTCATGAATTTACAACCAAGTGAGTATGTGCAGAGACTTTATTCTTACTTGCAGAAACCAATCATGGCTTTTTTGGTGTTATTTTATACACAGCAGATGTGTAAAATTTATCGGTTATTTTTTGAATATTTATAAAATTATTTCTATAGTTTACTTAATGTTGAAGAGTCATTTAAATAAAACAAGATCTTGTTTAGCCATCTCTTCTTCTGAGTAGCCTAGTGTAGCTCAGATAATACACCCACCTCGATATAGAAGAGGTGAAGCTATATTTGCCTTGCTTTTATTGTTTTCTGGAGATTCTTCTCTCAGATTTGAATTAATAGGATGATAAGACCTGAAAAGCTGGCAATTAAGTGTGGCTACCATCAGAAGAGGTTTTGAATGCCCAATGCATAACATACTTGGTCAAATTCCCATTTACTGTAACATAAGGGGAAATGGATAAAAGGATAGACAGGATAGCAGAATGACTGAGTCAGTCCTGAAGATGGAAAAATGCCAGATATTGAGGCCAGATCTATGTCATATTCAGCTCAACCTCCACTAGGGTGCTAAATATAGGTTACTTTGCTTGTTGCTGCATTGCCTTAGCAATGCCACCACTCGTAAGTCATGAATGATCAGGAGAAACTTGCAAAATGGCATACAATTTGTATTAGGGTGGAATAGAAAAAACTTTCCTCTTTGTTTACTAAACTGTACATCTTTGTTTACAAAAATATACTCACAACACTGGAATTGGTAGAGTTCTATTCAATAGTTTTTTTTTCCTCTCTTTGTCATATTTAAATGCTATTATGTTGTTTTTTTCTCTGGGTGCAGTGGTTCTTTGATTTAGAGTTTCATTACCTTACAGCCATCAAAAGCAGTATTTTTCAGTGTGCCAAGACCACCTGCTTGTTAAAATCCTCCTATCCTAGTCCCATCCTAGATTTCTAAATCAGAAACTCTAGAAATGTGACACTGAAATTTTAATGCTTAACAAGATCCCTGGGTGACTTTTAAAAATGTTAAAAGTAATATCCTAAAGAAAAGTGCATCTTTCACAACTATACGGTGTGCTGAATTTTCACAACCTGAATACTAGCACTTTGTAACTATCACCTTGATTAAGAAAGAGAATATGATCATGACCTCTTGAGTAACCCTCCCTGTTACTGTCTCCAGTAAGGATAATCACTAACTTGATTTCTAAAAGCAGAGATAAGATCCCCTTGTTTTTAAATTTATGTGAATTGAATCAAACAGAAAGTGACTGACGTCTTTTGCTTGATATTATGTTTGTGAAACCTGATTTATATTCAGTCTGTAGTTTTAGACTATTTTTGTTATTCTTGAATAGTATGATTTCATAGATATACCATGACTTATGTATTTATTCAAGTGCTGATGAATAGTTGGCAATTTCCAGTTCAGGGTTATATTTTTTTCTTCAAAGTTTTATTAAAACTCACACACACAGCAGGTGGCCAGCCCCTGGGCACAGTTTTCATTGACTTTTGCTTTATCTTATTAGCCAAGAAATCACCAAAATAATTTGTTTTATCCAGGATAGGACATAATGTCTTTTTCTGTACCCTTTGAATATGCCCCCCCCCAAAGAGTCTTCTACCCTTCTAGAAAGACTAGAAGACAGGTCTCCCAGTTGATTGACTATGGACTACATTTCAAAGGTCCCAGGTCCTCAAGAAACACAGTCTGGCAAGAGGTTTTTAAAAATAATTAAATCTCAAATTTAAAACTATAAAACATTGATGAAATAAATCAGAGAGGAAACAAATAAAAGGAAAGCTAGCCCATGCTCATAGATTAGAAGAATTAATGTCGTTAAAATGATCATACTATTCAAAGTAATCTACAGATTGAATGCAATCACTATTAAATTGACAATGCCATTTTTCACAACAACAGAAAAATAATCCTAAAATTTGTATGGAGTCAAGGGAACAACCAAAGCAATCCTGTGCAAAAAGAACAAAACTGGAGGTATCAAACTACCTGACTTCAAAATATATTACTAGGCTATAGTAACCAAAACAGCATGGTATTGGTAAAAAAGCAAACACATAGACCCATGGAACAGAACAGAGAATCCAGAAACAAATCTACATATTTAAAGCCAACTGGTGATTTTCAACAAAGGTGTCATGAATATACATTGGGGGAAGCACACCCTTTTCAATACATGGTGCTGGGAAAATTGGATATCTATTTATAGAAAAGTGAAACTATACTCCTATTTCTCACCACATAAAAAATGAAGTCAAGATAAATCACAGACTTGAATGTAAGAATCAAACTATAAAGGTACTAGAAGAAAACAGAAAAAAACTATTCAGAACATTGGCCTAGGCAAAGATTTTGTGGTGAGACTCCAAAAGAGACAACAAAAACATAAATAGACACATGGGAATCTATTAAACTAAAATGCTTCTATACTGCAAAAGAGAAGATCAGCACAGTAAGGATATTACCCACTGAATGGGAGAAAATATTTGGAAATTATTCATCTGAAAAAAGCAGAGAAGAGAAAGAATTTAGAATTGCAAGTCTTCTAAAGTAAATGTTCTAAGGAAAGGAGGTCAGCCATCCCGAGTAAGAAAGAACCCTATCTAAAATTTAGTCAAGATGAGAGAAATCTTAGGTTCATCTTGGACAATGGTATACCTATGACTGGAATTGATGGGTCACAGGTTATGCTGATCTCCAGCTTTAGCAGTTATCACCGTATTGTTTTCCAAAATTATACTAACTTATACTCATTTCAAGAATGTAGAAAACTTCTACATTTGTTCCACATTTGTATTAAAACTTGGCATGTCCTTTTTGTTTCATTTTAACCATTCTGGTAGATATAAGTGATACAATATTCCATTGTATCCGCTTATTCCTACTTTACTATGCGATATTTAGCAACTATGGGCTTTGAATTTTTTTGTAAGGCCTTTCACCATCTTCAAGTTTGATCCTTACATACATTAGTGAAATATTTAGTGAAATATTTTAATAGAATATCCAAAACTGGATCATTCTAGCATCCTAAATTATTTATAATCAAATATTTTTGTTTAACTTTTATATTATTGAGGATTATTTTACTCATATTCTTAAATGTGTTTATTCTGCAAATTCCTTTCTAGTGCCATCTTTATTGGGTTTAGGAATGAATGTTTAAAAAATTGTATAGAAATATTCATATATTTGCCTGCCATCCTTGAAGAAGAAACAAACTGATCTTCTCTTTATTGTTCTGACTGTAGTATATATATTCCTGAAGTAAGATTTTTTTTTTCTATTGTTGCTTTGTTTTGAGTAGGAGTCTTACTCTGTCACCGAGGCTGGAGTGTAGTGGCCCACACGTGACCACTGCAGCCTTGACCTGCTGGGCTCAGGCTATCTTTCCGCCTCACCCTTCCAAGTAGCTGGAACTATAGGTGTGTGCTACCATGCCCAGCTAATTTTTTGGATTTATTGTAGAGATGAGGTCTCACCAAGTTGCCCAGGCTAGTCTTGAATCCCTGAGCTCAGGCAATCCTCTGACCTCAGCCTCCCAAAGTGCTGGGATTGAGTCACCTCACCTGGCCTGAAGTGAGTTTTTAATCTCAGGGAGTTAGTTGTTCGCTTTGTTAACTGTGCTCTTTTATGCTTCTTACTTTCCTTTTCTTCTTTCTCCTCCTCTCCTCTTCCTATCTTTTTTTCTCCCCCTGTGATTTCTTTTCCCTTTTGTAGATCTTCACTCCATAATTTACTATTTCCTCTGTATATACTGTTCCTTGAAAGCTTTCTCATTTATAGTAGTCATCTGATAAGTATGTACCAAATGAATGAAGAGCCAAAGAAATAAATTTCCTTTATCATATTCAATATATTGATTTCAGGGGACTTTATTTCTTTCGAGGTTTGTAATTTTTTCTTGTTAGCTTAGTAGAGGTCTGTGGAAGTTCAATATAAATGTGATGGAAAACTGTTTGCTTGCATAAGGAATTTAGAATTTTCAATAATCCTCAAATAGTATTATGTTAATTTCTTTGCATTTGTCTCCACTATAATGCAAAGAATATATATTTAGATGTCATAATTGAGCATGCAATAAGCTTTGACATTCCATTTCTTATGGTGATCTTTTTTTTTTTCTTTTGTCCTAGATATGTAGCAAATTTTTTAAAAATATTTTTTGTCTGCTTATTTGTTTTCTTGGTCTTTATTTCACTAATGCTTCAAATTAGTATCTTCCCAAAAGATTCCCCACGTGGCTCACAGGCAGCAAGGGTTGTTGCTGAGGCCCTGCAGTAACTAGCTGAGTAACTGGAAAGTCAACACACTCCAATAAATTCTGGCTCTGACATTCATTACCCGATTTCAAAAAGTGTGAAGGGCAGTCACTGGGCTCAATGCTTTTTTTATATGTGGGTTTCCACATTTGCCACCCTCATTCCCATTTTTAAAAACTTTTAAAAAATTTTAGAGTTGTGGGGTGAGAGTGAAGATTTACTTCATAAGTTGGCTGCACTCAGGTGAAATTTGGGCTTCTAGCTGGCCCTTTCTCTCCCTGACACCATTACCAGGCACGCAGTGTGATGCCACCTGCCTTCCTCTCTCCTTTCTTCTTCTGCTGATCCCACCCCTTGTGCTGGTGTGACAGTGATCAAGGATCATTTATGAGTATTCGGTTCTTTGTTTCTGTGATAGTTTCCCTAGTATGATGGTCTCCAACTGCATCTAAGTTGCTACAAAGACCATGAGTTTGTTCTTCTTCATAGCTGCATACTGTCTCATCATGTATATGTACCATATTTTGTTTATCCTGTCCACTTTTGGTGAGCACCTGGATTCCATGTTTTTGCTATTGTGAATAGTGTGGCAATAGACATGCATGTGCAGGTGTCTTTCTGGCAGAGTGGTTTATATTCGTCTGGGTATATTCCCAGGAGAAGGATTGCTGGGTCATATGGAAGCTCTACTTTTAGTTCTTTAGGAAGTTCTCACAAATATTTCCATAGTTGTTGAACTAGCTTACTTACATTCTCACCAATAGAGTAGAAGTGTTCACTTTTCTCCACAATTTCACCAGCACCTGTTGTTTTATGTCTTATCAATGATAACCATCCTTACTTGTGTCAGGCCATATCTCATTGTAGTTTTGATTTGCATTTCTTCAATGATTAGTGAGGCTGAACATTTTTTCATGTTTGTTGGCTGCTTTTTAAAATTAATTTTTTTTTAAATTTTAAATATGTGGGGTACAATTCAGGGTTAGGTATACAAATGTTCATTACGCAGATACCCTGGTTGATGAGATGTGCCCCCCTGGCAGAAACCACTACTGCCAATCCTGCCCTCCTGCCCTGGCAATTTCCCACCACTGACAATTCTTTTCTTATAGTATTATGATAATTGTTAAAGGTTCACTTATGAGTGAGAACATGTGATAGTTCTTTGTGTTGGCTGCTTATATGTCTTCTTTGAGAGGTTTCTGTTCATGTCTTTTGCCCATTTTTAAATGAGGTTGTCTTTTTTATTTTTTTTCCAATTCGAGTCCCTTGTAGATATTGGATGTTAGGCTTTTGTCAGATGCATAGCTTATAATTTTTTTTTCCCTATTACCTGGGTTGTCTCTTTACTCTCTTGATGGTTTCTTTTGCTGTGCAAAACTTTTTTGTTTGATAAATTCCTACCTGTCAATTTTAAATTTTGTTTCATTTGCTTTTGAGGACTTGGCCATGAATTCCTTCCCTATTTCAATGTCTAGGAGGCTGTCCCCTACGTTTTCATCTAAGATTATTATAGTTTGAGGTTTCACATTTAAGTATTTGACCAATTTTGAGTTAATTTGTATATATAGTGATAAGGAGGGGTTCAGTTTTGTTTTCCTGCATATGGTTAGCCAGTTTTTCCAGGATTATTTGCTAAATGTGACTTCTTTCTCCTATGTTTGTTATTGAAGACTTTTTCAAAGATGAGTTGATAGAGGGACTGTGGTTTTATTTCTGAATTCTCTGTCCTGTTCCAGTGGTTTATGTGTCTATTCCTGTACCAATACCATATTGGAACTTTGTGACAAAGTTTAAAGTCTGGAAGCATGATGCCTTCAGTTTTGCTCCTTTTGCTGAGGAATGCTTTGTCTATTCATGCTCTTTTTTGCTTCCATATGAATTTATGTATTTTTTTTCTAGATCTGTGAAAAATGATGTTGGCAATTTGACAGGGATTGCATTGAATCTATAAATTGGGTAGGATGGCATCTTGATGATATTGATTTTGCCAATCCATGAGCATGGACTGTTTTTCCATTTGTTCCTATCATTCTTGAGTTCTTTGAGCGATGTTTTGCAGTTCTCATTGTAAAGGTCTTTCACTTCTTTGGTTAGGTGAATGCCAAGGTATTTTATTTATTTGGGGCTATTGTGAATGGAGTTGTATTTTTTATTTGAGTCTCAGCTTACTAGTTGTTGGTGTGTAGAAATGCAACAGTCTTTTGTACATTGATATTGTATCCTGAGACTTTACTGAAATCATTTATCAGTGTAAGGAGGTTTTTAAAAACATTTTTCCAGGTTAGTAGGCAGATATTTTTGTCTGTTTTATAAAGGCAAGGGCAACACTACAAGGATTTGAGCTCTACTCAGATTACTTTGTTTGTTTTTCACTTTTTTGAGATGAGGCCACATTTTTTTTTTTTTTTTTTTGCATATAACAGTGCTAGATTTTAGTTCTCAGGAATTACTAAAGCATTCATGAGCCACAATTGAATCACTTTGACATTGTTGATCTGTTTTGAGTTCTATTTGTTGCTGACATCTTATTTGTTCCCTTGCTTTTATCTTTATGCTTGACCACATATTTAGCAACTTTCTTAATTATATTTTTAGTATTTTTCTATGCAATGGGATAGGATATCTCTTTATCAGCTTGGTCTTCTATATTTCTGGAAATTTGTTTCCAGGTGACTCTCATGTTCACTTAAACATTACAGTCATTGATTGGGTAATTTAATGGTCTAACAGAATCACTTATACTCTATTTATAACATAGTGACATGGTACTATGCAGTACTTTGAATTTCTATATGTTCTTTGAGGTGGAGCATTTTATTTTATTTTATGAGGTGGAGAATTTTTATCATATTGGTATCCTGTATCAATGGAAAAAGATACACAGATAGAATACATACATCATTAGAACAATCAAAATATGACCAGAAGGATGTGAGCAAACCGTATAAAAAGTTAAGTTCTCAAAAGTCAAAGGAAGCTAGAACTTTAGCAAGAATGGTAAGCAGAGTCAAATGCCATACAGCACTTGGGTTTTATAAGACCAGAAAACTGTGTATTTCATTTGAAATATAGAGATCATTGACTACTGTTGACTTTAGCAATAGCAGATTTGTTATAGTTGTAGGAGAAAAGGTCACACTAATTTGGGTTCAAAAGTGAAAGGGGAGTAAAATGAATAGAGGCAATGTGTGAGAATTATACTTTAGAAATATTTGGCAATGGAGGAAAGGAGAAAAATTGCAAGGTAACTAGAATCAGCGATTGGGATGAGAAGAGATTTATTTAATTTTATTGTGAGAGAGAATACAACATGTTTATAATTCTGAGAGTGAAGTGAATAGAAAGAAAATACTGTTTATTAATGGAGAGAGATGGGATCATTGATGAAGTGAGTTACCTGAGGAGGCAGTGGGGATTAAGAATAACTTCAAATTGCCCAAGGATTATTAAGGCATATAAAGGCCATGATTTTGATGGTAACAAAAGTATAGTAGAACCTATTATTTGCTTGCCCCAAAGACATTATCCCTCCACTTAATTAATATATACACCTTGATTTAATTGGAATGACAATGAGCTTTACTCTTAAGGGCCTGTCTAGTAATTATTGATTTAAATTCGTTATGGGAATACCTCCTTTTCAAGATGCCTATTTTTCAAAGGTTTCTTGCAGTCTTGGCCAAGAAAGCAAAAAAGTTAGGTCGACTAGAGAGCTCCTGTGTAAGTTTTTCCTTTACTGGTATGAAGAAGCAATTTGACTAAAAGACATCTTTGACCACACTGATTCTTGCCTTTTAATGTGACTATTTTATGCTTGCTTGACCCATGGAACTTATCCTGAGAAAATGAGGCAATAGTATAAATGCAAAAATACAACAAAATGAGACAGAGAAGGATGAATGGGCTCAGGGTCTCAGATAATGTTTGTTAAACCCTTGTACCACATTTGAAGTCTTTGTTAGTTGTTTTCAGCCAAAAGATATGTATAGCCAAAAGATAAGTAATTCAAGACCTACAAACTTTTCTCTCAGTATTAATCTGCTATTGTCTGCAGTATTACTGAATTGATTTGAAAGTGTACCATATACTAAATAGCATTTGTTTCTATTATACACTTTGCCTTACTTAAAAAGTGTCTAAAAACACCACAGACTTTGCCATTTTGATCAAGTAATAAAATTGTAGTAAGATTAACAGCTAGAAACTACCATGAAGAAAAGTACTATAATTATTTTGCTTCCCATTACTTCCATGACTGAGATTCAGTAAATATGTTCAATAAATCAATTGAGTATAATCCACTTAGTTCATTTTATGGGAGACATATTCTAAAATGTTTTATCTAATTCTTCAAGATGAGTTCATTCTTCTTGCTTAAAAAAACCTTTGTTAGATACATTTTACCCATTTTATAATGATGCTTTCCTTTTTCCTTACACAGTGTTTATTAATGTAAAAACTTTAACACTGCTATTAATATAATCCATGAAACTAATTTCCAACCAATTGGATGTAAGCAGATAATGTACACAACTTCCTGGTCATATCCTCAATAGGGAATTTCATGCTCTTCACTACTTTTCATTTTCCTTTCTTACGGGCTTGAACATGGATGATATACTGATGAATTAGCTTTGGTCATGCAAACTCTAAGTGATTTTGATGCTGGATGACCTCACCGGAGCATTATTGTCTAGTTGTGTTTTTCAGCTATCTCTTCCAATGTCAATCATTATGCAAGCCTCTTCTAAACTCAGATATTATTTGCTGAAAGATGAAGACAAAGGGAGTGTGTGGAGAAATCCTGAAAAGCTGAGTATTTTCCCCAAGGAAACTACATTGACCTGGAAGTGACTAGGTTACATTACATCTAAAATGGAAGCAGCGCTCACCCAAATTCTAATGGAAATGGAAGTTCCTGGTGGAAGTAAAGTCAGGTGAAAATATAGTTAGCTAGAAAGAACAAGTTCTAGTATTTGATAATACAGTGGAAAAATTATAGTTAACAATTTATTGTATATTTCAAATAGCTGAAAGGAAAGATTTGGAACGTTTTCAACACGCACACAGAATTAATATTTGAGGTAACTGATAACCCATTAATCCTGTTTTGATTATTAACATTTCACATGTGTAATTAATTAAAACATTACATGTACTGCCAAAATATGTACAACTATTATATATCAATTAAATGTTTTAAAAATTAAGTCAGTATTATGAGAAAGATTTTCTGCATATCTGACTTATGACTGTAGACTCTAAACCAGATTCGATACAATAGATAATTTATCAAATTCCAAGACTGTTCAAACATTGGCTTCTTTTGTTGTTGTTGTTTGTTTGTTTTTGTTTTTATTAGAGACAGGGTCTCACTATGTTGCCTGGGATGACCTCAAAATCCTGGGCTCAAACGATACTCCCACCTCAGCCTTTCTAAGTAGCTGGGGCTATAGGCATGTGCCACTGTACCTGGTTGGTACTGGGTTTTAAATGTGAGTATAGAAAGGAAGGATACAAGACCTCTGCTCTATAGAGAAAACAGAGTGCAAAAGGGTAAGTGACATTCATTTTGGAAAATATTCATAATAAAAATGTGAATAAAGGTTTGGGAGTCACAGTAGGGAGAAATCAAACTGGTATAATCAGAAATAGCTCTTGAATTTAATTATTTCAAATGCTGACAGCATTGTCATTGGTTGGGAGAATGATGTCTAAATTCTACCTTGGCGTATTGTGACTTTGACATTCACATTTATCTGAATTGTGCCATGTTTTTTAATAGCAAATAATTATGTTTTAATTCAATGCATACATGTCAAATGTACATTTCCTTAGAAGTGAGCATAAACAAATTTTTATAAACAAGTTTCTTTAATGCCTGTATTTGGAGTCTATTGGCAGCTGTGTTAAAATGGAGGTTCCTTTGAAGGATGATCTTGACAGAGACCAGATTCCAGAATGTTAAAACACAGCATAGCAAGAAAATTTTTCCCTTGCCTATCTGCGCTTGGAACCCTGATTAAGAGTTTCCAGGGCATAGCAGAAGATACATTGCTTCAATGTCACATGCCAAATTTAAGCCAGTAACAGCTATTCAAGCATTACGGTCTCTTAGATATTGTATAATGTTTATAAAGGATCTAGAGGTGATTATACCCACTTAATTTTCCCCCTGTTTATCTTAAACAGGAGATGGATAAAGGAGGAAAGGGAATCTGAATGTTGCATAAATGTAATGATAAGGGAAATAACATGCACAGATTGTGACAATCCACTTGGAAAAAAATCCAAACTAATTTTGTTCTATTTCTTCTAAGCCATCTGAGAGTCTTTCTACATTTACCCATACAGACTAAATTACACTGTGATTGAGTTTATGGAAAGATAGCAGCACATATGTAGATGAAAGCATAGACAGATATTTATGAAAAACTGGGTTTCTATAAAAAAGGAAAAGTTGGTAGTTATTTTAAGGTATATTAGTTAATGTTTAAAAATGGAAACTTTAAAGAATATGCCACTTATTAAGCATGTCACTTATCCTCAAAAAGAGAGAAACAAGTGTTTCGTTATAGGCCGCTGTTAAATGTTGGCTTTGGCTGGTACAGCCTTTTGTCTTCCCAGCTGTATGAATCACCTCTACAATATGTCCTTTTGTTTGCATACTGGGATTCAGTGCCTGTCTGGGGGTGGGGGAAATGTGTGGAGAAAAACCTGTTACTTTGTTACCCTAGGACCAGATTGTTTCAAGTCTGTGTGTGCATATTTTATTTCAGAGTCTTTCCTTAAATCTTGGCTTTCTTTCTTTCTTTCGTGCATATTTATGACCATCCTAAAAGAATAAGCCTAGTTTTGAACCAAAAATAAGTTACATGATATTAATAAATCAAATTTTGTAAACCTTCTCTGTTTACTCTTAAAATTTTCTGCATAAAATAGAAAATATACTGACCTTTTATGTTCCACTTGCAAGCATGTCTAATCCTCTCTTTATAAAAATGTAGCTTCCATGATGTACTCCCAATTGCTAGTATGCAATTATAAGACTCCATTTTTATGGCCATGCAATCTGTGTCTATATTTACGTATAGACAGTTTATGTTAATTATAATTTATACATGTATGGTATATATACATTCACTAAGATGAATGTGCTCTAAGCATTTCTGTGAGCATTATTTTTGTTAAATTCTTTTGGGATTGGCACCAATATCACCACTTCGGATATGGAAACTGAAACTTGGAGAAGTTAAAGGGAATTTATCCTTGCAGATAGCTATGTAGCACTACTGCTCATCTGCATAAAGACAACCTGATAGAAAGAGAGAAACCAGACTGGGCTCTGGTAGGAAGTGGAACCTTATTTGAATCCAGGTTGATATGAGTTGAACCTCATAATCTTTAGAATAAACCAAGTTGTCAACATGTTTCAAGTTCAAAATGTTCATTTTTGCTTACCTGAAATAGAAAAGAAATGATTTAAAACATTATTTTACAGGATTAGGTCTTATAATAGAAACTATATTTCATTACTTTCTGCTGCTCTTTGTTGCTCTTGTTTTGATAGTTTAGAATTCAGTTTTTAAAACTTTGGGAGGGTTAGTCTACTCATGGTATAATCATTTAGTTACAAATTTTGTAATTTAAAAACTCGTATTTGTTCACCACAGAAAATTTGCAAAATATCTAAATGTACAAACAGTCCTGGCATTAAGATATAACCACTTCAGGGGGGAGCCAGGGAGTAGGAGGGTAGGTTTCAGATACTACCTAGGGGTCACAATGTTGACTATCTGGGGAATGGGCCACTTGATAGCCAATCCCCACCACTACACAATATGACCATGTAATGAATATATACCCCTTAATCTAAAATTAAAAATTAAAAAAAGATAGAACCACTTTGAAATTCTTGCCTTACATACTTGAAATATTTTTGTAATATATATATGTCTTTGTGTGTATGCTTTTTTTCTTTTAAAAGTTGTATTCAGAAATATAAAGTTTGGTTATTAATGTACGAGTTTTGGTGGTTATTATTGTAAAACAGCTTTCCTTGCCACATTGTATTTCATCATATGGGTTTACCTGACTTTTTTAACTAATCCTTTATTTTTTGAAACTTGATGTTAAGTTCAGTTTTTCCATTTTATGAAATTTTCTCTGAATATTTCTCACTTTTCCTAACACAGCAATATTTGCAAGTACATGTTTGCATACTTCCATAAGTGTTGGATGTTATAATTATAAAGTGTTTTGCAAATTAGATAGGCAAAATATTTCATTTTAGTTTTAACTTGTATTTGATCACTAATATAAATAATTTTTTTTAGAAACACTTTTTATCTCTTAGTGGATTCAATTACCTACACTTTCATTCACTTAGTTATGTTCATTCATTCTTTCAATGGGTATATATTTAGGATTTATTTGCAGACCAAGTTCTATACAGTGGGGAACATACTTTGTCCTAGCCCACACAAATCTCATAGCCTCATGAGCCTGATAAACAATGAACATAAAAACAAATGTGTCTGGTCAACTACAATTTTTTCTAAGTTCTCTGGAAGAAATGAACAGGATGGTAAGAAAGAAAAGAAAGAAATACTTCTTAAAAACAATGTTATTTATATTCAAATGAATAAAATATGTGCATGAACGAAATATATTATATATAAAGGCATATTCTGTGAAAGTAGCTCTCCCAACTCTTTCCCAAAGCTTATCTTCAAAGGAAATCAGCATTCAGGTATTTCTTCTATATTTTCATAGAGATAATTATATGTTTGTGTGTTTTTCTGTGTATGTGTGATTAATAAAAAATGTACAAACTCATCATTCCTCATAATGTTTACTTGAAGGTTATTCTCATCAGTATTAATATAGCTGCCTCATTCTTTTCTATGACTATATATATTCTCTCTATATTTTACTATAGGATGAAACTTCATTTAGATAACCAATACCCTATTATAAAACATTTTCTTTGATATGAGAAATGAATTTGATTTGAATTCTGTATTCTTAACTTAAGTTACATTCTCTGTTATGCTATTTTTCTTCTTTTGTATATTGATATTCTTTGTTTTATTGTTTTGTGATAATTTATGCAACATACATTTTGTTTCAGTAAATACTTGTATACCTGTAGCTGATTATATATGCATAATATTCTATTTTAAAGTAGTATTCATTATTTTATGAGTAAAGATAAATGAAATTAATATATATTTATTTAATTGATGTTCTCTACTACTCAAATTTTATTAATTACAGATTTTTCTAAGTTTAGAATTTTATATAACATTCTAAACCATTACACTGCTGTTATTTTATTATTAGTTATAAATTCAGTTTGATTTTTACTATGGAGTACATTTTTTCCAGTTATTGCTTATTGTATGATTTCTGTAAAATCAACTACTTTTTGCCACATTTTTTTCCCTCAGGGTTTTAATCTTCATTTTAAAATTTATTTTCAAATTGGAAAGTAAAAGTTGTATGTATTTATGGTGTAAACATAATGTTTTGATATGCATATATGTTACAAAATGGCAAATGTAGCTATTTATCATAAGCACTAGCTCACAAACGTATGTGGGGGAGGGGTGGGTGGACAACACCTAAAAAAGCTATTCTTCTAGCAATTTTCAAGTATAAAAAAATATCACCTAGAGTCACCATCTTGCACAACACATTTCTTAATTTTTTTCCTCCTAATTAAAATTTTATGTCCTTGGACTATATCTGATCAAATTTCTTCCCACTTACCATAGCCTTGACCCTCCTAGGCTTAGGTGATCATCTTTCCACTTTAGCTTCCTCAGTAGCTGGGACTATAGGCTCACGCCACCACTCCCCCGTTTTGTTTTTTTTTTAATTAAGTTTAATTTTTTATTATAGAGATAAGTTCTCATTATATTGCCCAGGCAAGTTTTGAACTCTTGGGCTCAAGCAATCCTCCCAGCTAAGCCTCCCAAAGTGCTGGGATTACAGGCGTGAGCAGCCACACCCAGTCACTAGAATTTTTATTTGGAGAATTTAATACATTTGCATTCAAGGTAATTATTAACATGTAAGAACTTACTTTTTATTAGCTTTTTTCCAGTTGTTATGTAGAGCTTTTATTTATTTCTTTAACTTTTGTTGTCTTCCTTTGTGAATAAAATATTTTCTCTAGTGGTATGCTCTGATTCCCCATTTGTATCTTTTATCTGCTATCAGTATTTGTTTTGTGATTACCATGAGGTTTACATAAAACATTTTACAACAGTCTCTTTTAAGCTGGGAACTTTCATTACATAAAAAGCACTCCACACTTTTACTCTCAACCCTACATTTTATATTTTTCATGTCACAATTTACAGCTTTTTACATTTTGTACTTCTTCACAAATATTGTTACTATTATTATTAAAATAGTTTTGTCTTCTATTCTTTTTTCTTTTTTTTTTTTGAGTTGGAGTCTCACTCTTTGTCACCCAGGCAGGAGTACAGTGGTATGCTCATGGCCACCACAGCCTCAACCTACTGGGCTCAGGCAATCCTTCTGCCTCAGCCTTCCAAGTAACTGGAACTACAGACACACACCACCATGCCTGGCTATTTTTTTCTGTGATTTATTGTAGAGATGAGGTCTCACCAGGTTGCCCAGGCTGGTCTCAAACCCCCGGCTTAGATAATACTCTTGCCTTGGCCTCCCAAAGTGCTGGGATTACAAACTGAGCCACAACACCCTTCTAATCTTTATGCTAATGATTAAGTAATTTGCATGCCAATATTAAAATATTAGAGTATTCTAAACTTGTGTACATATTTTTACGAGTTTTACACTTATATATTAATTAGTGTTCTTTCTTATAAGATATGTCTGGTGGTGATAAGCTTCCATGGCTTTTGTTCATCTCGGAAAGTATGTATCTATCTTTTATTTCTGAAGAACTGCTTTACCAGGTAAAATATTTTTATTTAGTAGTTTTGATTTTGTTTTTTGTTTTTTCTTTAGTGCTCAGTATATCTTCCCATTTTCTCCTGGCATATAAAGTTTTTGCTGAGATGTCTGCTGTTAGCCTTATTAGAACTCTCCCATATGTGATCTATTTCTTTTCTATTATTTCTTTTAGAATTTTCTCTTTGTCTTTGATTTTTGATACTTTGTTTATGTCTTGGTGTAGTCTTGTCCATACTGAAATCTGGTTGGAGATCTTTGACCTTGTGTTATACATGCATACTTATATTTTCCCCAAAATTTGGCTCTAGAGAAAAGAAAGAAAGAATTTACTCATCTTCTAACTTTTTCTTCCATTCAGACCTCCAGCTGAGGATCTTCCCATGTTCATTCTACTAACTTATATGCCAGCTTCTTCAAAACAACCTCATAAACACACACGAGGTGTCTCAATCCTTCTAATCCAAATAAAAAACCATCTGGGTTTCTCTTTCAACAGAAGAATGGCCTCAGTTACTAATGAAAAACTGAGAATAAATAAAGTTGTACCAGATATATAAGTATCCCTTAATCCAGCCAAATTTCACCCACTCACAACTTATTTACAAATGTTGAGCTAAACTTACATTTTTATAAATCCCACTTGTTGATAATGTATTATGTCCTTTGTAAATAGGTAAATTTGACTTAAAATGTCATAGTTGTTTGAGCTTATGTTCATAAAGGATATTGTTATTTTTCTTTTTTGTCACTGCCTTTGGTTATGGTACTATGTTAACGTGTCTCATAAGATGAGTGGAGCTGTGTTTTCTTCTCTATATTTTGGAACAATTTTTGAAGAATTTTTATTTCTTCCTTAAAGATTCGTTAAATTTTTCCAGTTAAGCCATCTGACTTAGGGTTATTTTGTGTGTGTATAAAACACATTTTGATCATTAATTCAATTTTTAAAATATAGAACTATTTGAATTATCTAGATCCTTTAGAATGAATTTGGTAGATTGTGCCTCAAAGATTTTGTTCATTTCATCTAAGTTATCAAACTTATTAACATAAAATTTTCCATACTATTCTATTATCAATTAATGTAATAACTCTGTAGAGATGTCCTCTGTTTAATTATTGACAATGGTAATTTGTGTCTTTTCTCTTTTTCCTGATTATTCTGAAGCTTTATTAACTTTTCTGATCTTTTTATAAAACAGATAATTGTTTTATTGTTTTTTCTGTATTCATTTTTAGAATTTTATTTCACTAACTTCTACTCTTTATTTTTTATTTTCTTCTACCCACTTAATATTTAATTTGTTCCTTTTCCTAGTTTCTTAAGTTGGAAGCTTTGATTATTGCTTTGTGACCTTGCTTATTTATTTACTGATGTAAATTTTCCTCTAAACGTTAGGTTAGCTGCATTTCACAATTTTGAAGTATTGGATTTTAATTTAATTTTAAAAATCTAAACTATTTGTGATATTTTTCTTGATTTATTTAGAATAATCTAGTTCAATTTCCAAATAGGAATGGAGTTCACATATTTAAAAATTAATTCCAAGTTTAATATTTTTATATTCAGCTAATAAAATTAGTAATACTTTAATTCTTTTATATTAGTGTGAGATTTCTCAGCTTAGGATATGGTCTATCTTGGTGAATGCTTGTGAGCACATGGGTAGAATGCATATTACTCTACTGCTGGTAAGGTGCTTTATAAATATTAATTACATCAGGTGGATTGAAAATATGATCACAATTATGCTTTTCTTGATTTTATTTCTATTTGTTCTATAAATTATTGAGAGAAGTGAAAATTTATATATGTTTTTCAGTTTAAATAAATTTGCTGTTTTGTATTTTGAAGTTATAGCTAGGTGTATAAATTAGAATTTGGTTGTTGTTTTTGATTAATCAGCTCTTTTATCATTATGTTATCCTTTCCTTACCCCTGGCAGCATGCCTTATTCTGAAGTCTACTTTGTCTCATTTGGATAGCCATTTCAGCTATGACAAGTGTTTTTATGTCATAAATAATTCCATTGTTTTGTTGTAATCATATTTATGTGTTTAAACTTATGTTAATTTTCTTTTTTGGTACCCAGTATATAGTTTGATATTGCTTTTTATTCAATTTGATTATTTGTTGTATAATTTGCATGTTTTATACATTTATAGTTAATATAGTTGATAATATGGCAAAATATTTTGCTTTTGTTATATACTTTTTCTTTCTGTTCTTTGTTCATTTTGATTTTTTAAAATTTTTCTGCCTAATTGTGGAATACGTTTTTTTCTATGTTTCTATTTCATCTTTACTATGGGTTTATTAGTTGTGTTTATTTATATTTTTATTTGGTTGTTTTATGATTTGCAATTAATTAAATAAAAATTATTATAATCTATCTTCAATTATTATGCCAATTCACACATGCTAGTACCTTACATCTTTATGGTATCTTTGCCATATTTCATTAGTTAAATAGTCTATTGTTTCCCATATTTGTTATAAAGCCAACAATCTTTATTTTTTTGTTTTGTAAGATAAATTGTCTTTTAAAAATAAAAAAAGACTTAAACATGTACTTTATTTACATGCTCATATTTTTAATACTTTTTATACTATTCATTTCTTTGTGTAATCATTTTTTTTTTTTTTTTGAGTTGGAGTCTCACTCTGTCGCCTAGACTGGAGTGCAGTGGCCGCTCCCAGCCACCACAGCCTCGATGTGCTGGGCTCCAGCGATCCTTCCACTTTAGTCTTCCAAGTAGCTGGAATTACAGGCATGCGCTACCACGCCCAGTTGATTTTTTGATTTATTGTACAGATGAGGTCTCGCTGCCCAGGCGGGTCTCGAACCTGCAGGCTCAGGCAATCCACTCACCTCAGCCTCCCAAAGGCGCAGGATTACAGGCTGAGCCACTGAGCCTGGCTGTGTAATCATTTATAATAAGTCTTCTCTCTGAAGATCTTTCTTTACCATTTATTGCAGTACAGATATGCTGGTAATTAATTTTTTGAGCTCTTGTTTGTTTTAAAATGTTTTTCTTCTTTTCTTTTTTTGAAATGTATTTTTCCTGGGTATAGAATTCTAAATTGACAATATTTTTCAATTTTACTATTGTCTTCTGGGCTACATAATTTCTGATGAGAAATATACTGTTCATTTATTTCTTCCTCTTTATATATTAGTCTCAAAGATTTTCCCTGTCTTTGATTTCCATTGGTTTAACAAAAATATTCCTTGGTATGATTTTCCTTATTTTTTCTTTAGTTTCCTTGAGCTTTCTAAATTTGTGGTTTTCTGTATTATAGTAATTATGGAAAATTTTCAGCTAATATATCTTCAACATATATATGTATATCTTTCATTTATTCTTTTTCTGTTGCTGAGAAAACAGTTACATAAATCTTGGAACAGTTGATATGGTTGACTTTTGAATTTTATGGTTTTTATTGTTTTCTTCCCACTATTTTTTATTTTATTTTTGCATTTCAGTTTGGGCAATTTTGATTGATCTTCAAGTTCATCATTATTTTCTTTCTTGTTGGATCCATTCTGAAGATCATCCTGCTGCAAAATATTTATCTCTGATACCATGTTTTTATATTTAAAAATTTTAGTATTTTTCATTGACTCTATATCATAGTTTTCATTTTTCTTCTGAGATGTTCTTATATCTTTATGCATATTGTCCACTTATTTCATTAGGTAGTTTAACTTATTTAAATTAAGACCCTAAAAAGTAGTCTTAGCATGTGAGCCTCTTTTGAATCTGGTTCTGTTGACTGCTTTATCTCTTGACAGCAGATTTTTTTTTCTTGGATTCTGGTGGGTCTTGTAACATTTTGCAATGCTAAATGTTACATTAAATAGACAGTAGATACAGAAGTAAATGTAACTTACAACCAAATAATTTTATAAGTTACAACTCAAATGCCTTTTTTGTCACTTGTTATTGTTAGAGTTGTGTCAGTTTAGTCAGTAGTTAAATTAGGTTCTTGTTCTCTTTTTCTGTATTTATCTTTAATGGATTATAAACATAAAACCCTTCATATGTTGGGCTAATGTTATCTTGTGTTTAGTATGAGGACTGATATACTGGATTTTTTTTTTCTGTGTTCATCTTCCACTATCAGGTTTCAGTAGGTTCTTCAAATTTGTATCCAAGAATGAAACTCTCTTTAATCTTATCTCCTTCCTCAGAATTAGTATGCTTTTCCTTGTTAATTGATTTGAGATTTATGATTGTGGAAGCTGAGGATATTTTATGGTTATTCTGCTTCAATCTCTATCTTAGGCAGGTCTTGTTTACCTGTCTTGTGGGTGCAGCCATTTCAGTTTCTCTGCCCATGTATTCATGGAAAATTGACTATGCCTTTCATCATTAAGGGAAAGAGTTCTTTTAAAAGAGTAAATTTGTGGCTGGTCTCGGAGGCTTAGCCTGTAATCCCAGCACCTTCGGAGGCCAAGGCAAGTGAATTGCCTGAGCCTGCAGGTTCCAGACCAACCTGGGCAACTTGGCGAGACCTCATCTCTACAATAAATTTTTTTTTTTTTTAATTAGGCAGGCGTGGTAGAGTGTACTTGTAGTTCTGGCTACCAGGAAGGCTGAGGCAGAAGGATCACTGGAGCCCAGTACATCAACAATGGGGTGGCAGTGAGTGTGCCACTGTACTCCAGCCTGGACAACAGAGTGGGAATCCAACTCAAAAAAAAAAGAGCAAACTTGTCCATTCCCCCCACATACTGACAATCTGCTTTGTTTTGTGGGATCCTTGACTCCAGTGCTTTTGTTTTGTTTTTAATTCTTTCCCTAATCGATTTATTTCCTGCTCTTCTTCCAGTTGCTTAAGGCTTATGTTTCTGACAAAGGTGGTCTTGGAAGTTCTTAGGATCTTATACTGTGTGACACCAAAAAAACCCTCTCAGTTCTGCTTTATCCATATTCTTTCTTGTGACTATGAAAGGTGGCTCCAAAGAGATGGAAGTATATTAAATTTTTTGTTGTTAATGGGGTCTCCCAGGGATTCACAACTGCCACTCTGGCATACATTAGAATTTAAAGAAATTATTCATATTTTGGTTTTATAAACTAGTTTTTAATGAAGTTATTTTTTTCTCCTGAACTTCAGAAAATGTGAAACTATTCATTCCTAAGTCCTGCCTCATCTGAAAGGTATATGTTACTCTTTTTAGGTCAGTTCAGATAAATTCATCTGTTGCTTCAACCCTGTAATGGAATCAAATAAAGTTATAACTTTGTAGGTTATCAGGATTTTTATAATTTTTTTATTATTATAAAGATGTGGGGTAAAATTCAGGATTAGGTGTACAAATGTTAATTATGCAGGTACCTTTATTGATGAGGAGTGTCTCTCCCTTCCCTGGCAGAGGAGGTATGGGATTGTCTCCTCCCCAGGTATGTACTTGGGAGGGGATGTTCCCTCTGGGTCATGATCAATCCCTGAGTAGTTGATTCATCAGTCACAGAGATTGGGCCTGTTGCTCCATGGTGAGCAAGTCGGAGCACTTTCCTGCCCCACCTTCAAGATGATGGTGGGGTGACTTTCTTGTCCTCTTCTGTGGGACTTTGCCTCTGGACTCCCTCCGCAGCCCCTGCTGCCGGTGCCTTGCCAGATGCTGAAGTGATGAGGCAAAGCCAGGAGGTGGTAGTCTCTCTCCTGCTTCAATGGTGGGGGAAAGACTGGGGCGATGGTTTCTCCCTGCCACTCTTTCACAAAAAAACTTTTCTCTGTTTTTAAGAAAATAATAGCACTCGACTTCTGTGACCTGGAAAGAGCCAGGGACGAAGCAGGGAAGCTGCAGCACCAGCTGTTGCACCAGTGGCATGGCCACTTGCTCACGAGCCCCCACTTAGACAGTCTTTCCCAGCATTTTCTTCCCAGGGAAGGTTTGTGATTTAAAAAAAAAAAAAGAAAGAAAATGGCGCTCGGCTTCTTTATCCTGGGAGTCGCTAAGGTCCAAGCCCAGCAGCTGTGGCATTGTCACTGTGCCAGGAGAGCCCGGCCGCTAGCTCCCTAGCCCTCACTCAGTCAGCCACTCACATGCCCACTGGCTCACCAGCACATTCACAAAATTTTCCATACACTCACTCACACAGGGACTCACATAGTCTGACTGGCTCAGCTGCCGTCTTCCCGGCCATCTTCAAATTTTTATAATTATTAACCTAGAAGCATTACATTTTTATCTTTGTATTTCTTTTAAAAAGTAGAAACTATAATTTATTTAATGTTTATTTTCTATTTTTTTTTAGCTCTGCTAATTAAAGGTTTGCCTTTGAGTGTTGCTTTACTATTAGTGTCTCTGAAATTACCCTGTGCTCTGAATACAAGTATTGTAGGGTTTTCTTAGCCTTCATGAGACATGACAGATAAAATCTTCCATAAGTCCATATTTCGTTTTTAAATATTTTCTAAATTGTATATTTGTATCAAGCTTATGCTAGTTTCTTTTTAATAATCATTTATCTTATAAGGTGAAAATTTTCTTTGACATTTATGTTCTTGAGAAGAATTCAGGCCATATTCTAGGTTAGGTAGAATTTTATTTTTACCAAAGTTTCTCATGATAGGAGGTTGTATGTTGGTGATCTAGTTTAGCCTTTATTTTATCTCGATCCAGCAAAGATCAGCCACCATTTGGTTACTCACAACTTTTAAAATTTTTTTCCTTCATCTGTTATATAAAATATATAAAGTCAGTGAGATGTATTATTTAAATTAATTTTTCCTAATTCTCTATGGAGAAAAAGAAAAGTCCATTCGAATTTCAAATGTCAGCCCATGCAGCCAGTTCTTATTGACCAAATCATAGGTTGTTGATTTTTCCCTTCTAATTGTGTCTCACGTACTTTTGAGAAGAATAGCTAAGTCTTCTCTTCTGGCCTATTTCTATGCTTTTTGTTTGATTTCCACTGAACTTAAGAACCCTCTGTAATGAGTGTTTTATGCAGATGATATTAATTTATTATTGCTGTGTAACAAGTTACCACAAGTTTAGCAGCTTAAAAAAAACTACACTCTTATTTATGGTTCTGTAGGTTAGAATTCTAGGCAAAGATATACTGAGTTCTTAACTCAGGGTATCATCAAGTTGAAATAAAATACTAGCAGAAGGTACTACCTCATCTAAGGTTCAGGGTCCTCACCAAGTTTACTGGTGTTGGCAAAGTTCAGGTTCCTGCAATTGTAGGACTTAGGTCCTCAGCTCCTTGGGTCTACTTGTCATCCCTGCAATGTTGCCTCTTCCAAACCATGGTGGTCTGTTTGTTTGGTCTAGCCTGAGAATGTTTCTCTGATGTTTTACCTTTTCATAACGACTCATCACGCTGGGTCAAGCCCATTCAGGATAATTCCCTTTTGATGAACTCAAAGTCAGCTGATTAATAATCTAATCATGGGAATAACAGTCTATTTTAGTATCATGTCATACCTATGCTCAAGGGAATGTTATTGCACAAGGTGTATATACCAGGGGGTAAGAATCTCAGTAGGTATCTTAGAATTCTGCCTGCAACATTGATAGTCCCATCTTCTACAGAAGATACAAATTAAGTTTTCTTGTCTTATTGATCAATTTATTATACAATTTGGTATACAATTTATTTGACATACTCCAGCAGAGACCAGAGTTAGGGTAGGAAGAGATAGGTAGATAGATAGATAGATAGATAGATAGATAGATAGATAGATAGATAGATGATAAGAGATTTATGAGAATTGGCTCATGTGATTATTGAGGTTGAGATTTACTATAAGATGCCATCTCAAGCTGGAGAGTCAGGGAAGTCATTGGTGTAACTCTTAGTCTGAGGCCAAAAGCACTGAGAACCTGGGTTGATGGCACGAGTTTCAAAGTTTATAAGCAATAGAAGTTGTGTGCCCCCTTTCCAGAAGACACACACAGAGACAAACACAGATACACACACACATACACACAAACACCTTTTCTCTTTGCACTCTGATGGGATAGTGCCCAACCACATTGAATGAGAGCGGATCTTCATTACTCAGTCTACTGATTCAAATTACAATCTCTTCCAGACACCTTCATAAATCCTCAGAAACAATGCTTTACCAGCTATTTAAATATCCCTTAATCTAGTCAAACTGACACCTAAAATTAATAATCACAACTTTAGGAAGTATAATTTAATCATGGATTAGACTTTTGAATTTGATCTAAGGGTAACAGCACACAATTAACATTTTTAAACTGGAGGAAGGAATCATGATCAAATTAAGACTACTTTGATGGCTATATGGATAATGGAGTGATTAGAATGAGGCAAGAGTGGAGACTATTAGAAGAATACTGGAGGAGGCTATTTTATAATCTGGAAGAGAGAAAAATTATGATGATTAGCACTAAGGTGGGAATTGAGAGATGTAGACAAATTTCATGTATTATTAAATCTTATTTTTAGTTTGTCTCTATTTTTAAACTTGAATTTTTTTTATTCTTATGATTTACTGGTAAGCTCTTTTTATATACTAAAATTTATATATCATGTCTTTATATATTTTTTGTCTGTTTGTTATTTAGTTTTGGATTTTGTACCATAGTACTTAACAATGTCGTCAAAGAAACACTCTTTGTTTTTGGTGTAAATTGTTTATTGCTTATAAATTGCATCACCACATGTATAACCAGTGATATAAATTAAGACATGTCAATTTGCTTAAAGTTATTATAATGCATATATGCTATAGTATTGTGTTGTCATGGAATTTCAATGGGAAATTCAAACTTCACCTGTACCATGACCACTTATGTACCTATTCCTCAATTGTCCCCACACCTTTAAAATAAAAACAAAGAAAAGAAAACAAAGAAACATTTTTTTTTCCTCATCGTAGACGTTTGAATGATACAAAATCTCACTTGAATCTTTTGGGTTATTTTATTTTATTTTGTTCATAAGAATGAAAGTTAAAACTCGGGGGACTAATTTTACTGAATTATGAATAACATACATACACAGTCTCCTTGATTTTAAAATATGTATATATTTGAAAACGTGAATTATATTGATTAACAATAGATAACAAAATAAAGAAAAATCTCAGTTTATATTATATAGGTGTCTTTGGTACCTTGGGACTCATAAATTAAAGGTTACTATGATCCTCCACATAGTGACCTTTAGAAAGAACTGAAAAGACTCATCTTTTCATTTAGGGCTTCACTTTGCAAATCCATAGAGAATGGCCTAGGGTAAGGCTCAGAATTCTCATCTGAGGTAAGAAGCAAATATATTTCCAATATGAACTGCAGTATTCTTTTAAAATGACAAAATAAGTCTAGTTATTATGAATGTGACAAATGTACCTGGACATTTTTGTCTTGAGAAAACTTTTAATTTCAAATCTAGCATATGTGTCCACTATAAATAGAAAGATACTCTCTTCTCCAAGTTCTTTCTTTGGGCCATTTATAGGTAGACCCCAGCTCTTCTTTGAACTGTGGGATTACTGGAAGAATAATATCTTTCAATTTTCAATGTCTCTATCCAACTTCACCTCACTCCTTTTCTTAAGGAAACAGCAATTAATCTATTGATAGAAAGTATTCTATCCTTCAAAATACTGCATGTACTAGGCACAGATACCAGTCTATCTCTCTAATGCTATCTATATTAATACTAGGAAAAAGGTATAGTTATCCCTTATATTTATGGAGATACCACTTGTTGAAATGACCTGGGATGGATTTTATTGAATAGCTACAGAGAGACAATGTGCCTGATATTTTCCATTTGTTCTTACAGGTTGATTTTTGACCTTTCCCCATCCAGATCACATCACGTTTCTTATGCTCTCTGACTTACTGGTATGCTTAGTCATAGAAACATCTCTATGGGATATTAGGAGTAAGAATAATGAAGTCAGGCTTTTATTTCCCTATGACTTTCTCTACAAAGTCATAACCTTCTCTGGATTCTGTTCCTCTGAGTTCTTTCCCTCCTTTTCTAGTTTTGGACATGGGATGGTAACAGAGAATGCTACTACGACTAAGGATATGTTTTCCTTTATCATGCTCATAAAACTTTCCTTTGTGAACAATCTTTTTTATCAAATAAAATCTCCTTGAATTAACATGTTTTGAGTATTTCATCTGACAAAGGATGCCTGTCATTTCTACAGCTCTGGTCAAAAGAAAAAGTGATTGGTCTTTTGAATCTAACCTCTGTCTCTTAGATTCTTTTTTTTCTTTTTTTTATCTATTGCTTATTAACAAGGAAGATTTGAACTTTGTTTAATGCTAAGAGCTAGTCCATTGATATATTTGAGAGCAACATTTGCAATGAGGTCTCATCCTCCAGAAGCTGTCGTTAAATAGTAAATCAAGATGGAAATATCTTACAACTTAAGGCTCTATTTCCCAACTTTCATCCCTGCTAATAAATTCTTCTTATCAAAGTCAGGACAATATAGATAATCCACGACTAAAAGCTAGAATTTTAAGGTTAGATACAAGGCTATACATGGTAAATAAACATGCTATCACTTTTATAAAATATAACTCAAATCCTTTTTATTGGTAAACTAAGGAGAATCTCTGCATAGATAAGAAGTCCTGCACCTCAGTCTTCTTTCCCTAATGACTGGTTTCTTCTCCTCACTGCCCTGGGCTTGGGGCAAAAGGAGGTTCTTCTGTTGTATCTGTTTGGATCTAAGCTCTAACTCACATAGTTTCTCCCTATTCCTAAAGTGCAGTTGAGACTAGGTTAGTATACCTAAGTTCTAGACAATTTAAAAGGGTTGTGAGGGGGAAAAAAACCAGTAGTAGCATGAAACTTTGTAAATATACATAAAACATGTATTTCATCTTTAGTTTGGTGACACTCATGGGCATATTTGTTGACTAGTTATCAACATATCTACATGTGGAAGAAGCTTATGCTTATGTTGGGATAACTTAAGGATGTCCAGAAATTCCAAAATCTACCCTGAAAAGGAGGTCTCAGAAAGATTGAGGAATTTCTTATTTTGAGTTTAAGGTCTTGCCTCTGCTCAATTCAAAATCTCAAAAATAAAAACGCTTTTCCACTTAAAGTCTTAAGCCATTCCATTCATTATACTTCAACCAAATCTTTCTCAAACACACCAAGCATTCTATCACCATGAAAATTTTATGCTTACTATTTTCTCAACCCAGAGTTTTTTGTTATAAAAGTTGTTCTCGTAGCTAGCTCCTTCACTTCAAAATAACATTGCTTAGCTCTTCCATCATTTAATCAAGAAAACATCTCCTGGGACACTCTCTACATGAACATTCCTTTCAGTTTTTCTTGAATTCTTTTCTCTGCTTTTCTTCATAACATTTTTACTATATTGTATACTTATTTATTTATTGGTTTATTATTTTATTTTCTACTAGAATGTATGGCTAGTAGACATACTACTAGAATGTATGCCTAGACTAATTTGTATTCCACTACTAGACAGTATATCTACTCATTTGTATTCTAAAACTAGTGTCAATACATAATATATCTTCAATACATGTTTGTGGCAGGTAGAGATGATTCAAAGTTGAGATACATGCTGTAATTAAAAAATGGTGATTTTAAAATGGTATTAAAGACGAAGAATAGCAAAATTAGTGTATTAACCAGGGTTTTTCAGAGAAACAGAAACACTTTATGCAAGTGTTTGTGTATGTGTGTGTGTGTGTGTGTGTGTGTGTGTGTGTGTGTGTGTGTGTGTGTGTGTCTATTGGCTTATGTGATTGCAGAGGTTTGGAGCGTCTAAAATCTCATAGGGGCCCAGGCTCAGTGGCTCAGCCTGTAATCCTGTGCCTTTGGGAGGCTGAGGTGAATGGATTGCCTGAGCCCGTGGGTTCGAGACTCGCCTGGGCAGCGAGACCTCATCTCTACAATATATCAAAAAATCAGCCAGGCGTGGTAGTGCATGCCTGTAATTCTGGCTACTTGGAAGACTGAGGCAGAAGGATCTCTGGAGCTCAGCAGCTCGAGGCTGCAGTGGCCGGGAGCGGCCACTGCACTCCAGTCTGGGCGACAGAGTGAGACTCCAACTCAAAATAAATAAATAAATAAATAAACAAACAAACAAAATCTCACAGGGTATGGTGCCAGGCTGGAAATTAGGTGAATTGTTGCAGTTCAATTTCAAAAGCAGTCTGCTGGAAGAATTCCTTCAGGAGGGTGGGGGAGTTAGTCTTTGTTCCATTAAGGCCTTCAGATGATTGGATGAATCCCACCTATATTGTGGAAGGTCATCTGGTTTTCTCAATATTCACTGATTAAAGAATGACAATCTTAGAAAAACAAACAAACACCAAACAGCAATAACAGCAATAAAACCTTCACAGACACATCCAGAATAAAGGTTTGATAAAATATCTGGGCACTTTGGTCCAGCCAAGTTGGCATGTAAGATTATCTATCACAGCAGGGTTGGAAAAGTAGCTTTTAACACAGACATTTGAGAAAGCAAAAATAGTAGGCAAATGTAGTCTGTACAAGCCAAGCTGCTATAACAAAGATACCTTTAAAATATGGTGGCTTAAATAAAATGATAGTATTTTACTCTCCCCCCTAACATTTAAGTGAGGGTAAGTAGATTCTACTCTAAAAGTCCATTCAAGAACCCAGGAACCCACTTAGGGTTGTTGATATACTTACACTTATCAACAAGGTAATAAGGTAGTTCATGTTAAAGTTCTAGCCTATGGGAAGAGAGTAGAAGAAAATCCAGGAAAATATACTTCATCTTCAAAATTAGTGACCTGTAAATTGAACATATTAGTTCCATTCAAATCCCCATTTTTTAAAATATAGTCACCTGACCACACCTAGTTTTAAGGAAGGCTGGGAACTAGTCTCCAGATGAGCAGATATGCTCAACTAACATTAAGTGGAGAGGAGTAAATTGCTATGATGATGAGTGGAAAAAAAGGCATCCTGGAGATGACTTACACTTTCCACTTCCTAGTCTCTTTGGTCATAAGGTGACCAGGCTCAATCTTCTTTTTCCGTGAGATCACACTCACTAAGGAAGAGACGGACATGATAAATGCAAACGCAGCTTTCGATTTGAAAAAGCAAAAAATATGAAGGGGAACACCAAAAAACCCTGGAATTTATTTATTAAATAATGTGTATTTCTTCTTACATATTTAAACTACAGTCACATTCAAAGTACTCTCCATTTGATGCAATACACATATTGAGAGGATTTATTTACTGCTCAAAATAATTTTGAACATCAATTTTGATGCCTTGTAGTGTGTATGCTGTTTTTTATTTCACTTTTTCCACATCGGCAAAAGTTTTCCCTTTGGGGACTTTTTTCATCCGGGAAAAAAAAGAAATGTTGATCGGGGTGAGATCAGTGAACAGGGAGGGTGGGACATGGGGTTCATGTTCTAGAATTCAGATTTTGGGAGGGTTCCCCCTTGAAGAAGATCGGGCAGTTACAAGTTATTACCAATTATGAAATTCTGCTAAATAGAAAATATGAAAATTTTCCATCCTGGCAATGGAATACATTTATTTTGAGACACTGGTTTTGTTTTGGGGAAAGGGAGAACTTTGTCCATTGTTTTTCTATAACTCCAGACTTGGTCCTTTAAAAAGTTCTTCCTTGTGCATTCTTTTCAGTGTCCTTATTTGAGTGGACATTACAAAGTCATCCAGCTTTTGCAGTTTACTTCTTGCTGGTGCAGGTTTGAAAGTTTAGGAATAATTTTAAGACTCAAACAATCACATAATTTTTGAAGTATTGATGGTACATTTCTTTGATAATACAATTTTCTTAAAAATTAATTGCTTTCATGTTAATTCAGTTCCAAATATGTTCACAGACCATTAACCATACCAAAGCTATTTTTTTTTTTTTTTTTTTTTGGGTTGGAGTCTCACTCTGTCGCCCAGACTGGAGTGCAGTGGCCGCTCCCGGCCACCCCAGCCTCGACCTGCTGGGCTCCGGCAATCCTTCCGTCTCAGCCTTCCAAGTAGCTGGAACTACAGGCGCGCCACCATGCCCGGCTAATTTTTTGATTTATTGTAGAGATGAGGTCTCGCTGCCCAGGCAGGTCTCGAACCCGCGGGCTCAGGCAATCCACTCACCTCAGCCTCCCAAAGGCGTGGGATTACAGGCTGAGCCACCGAGCCCGGCTCAAAGCTAATTTTTGAACTTAGCTGTCTAAACCAGTATTAAATACTGAGTTCTGCTTCAGGATCATCTCCTTTCTCCTTTATTTTAGTGCTAGCAATTTAGAAAAGTAGGCTAATGGAGTAAGATAGCCCCCATTAATATGATCTTTACCAGTGGCTCCCATATCTCTGTTTGAGAAGTCATCATGAGAGGTGTTGAAAAATGTCTGGAGCATTATTTTCTACTGTGTGAGTTACACAACCCATTGACTTTTCCAACCTAGCTTACTAATAATTCCTGGACTATCTAACTGAGGCCAATGGCAGATAAAAATCTCCCTTACGGAATTCTAGTCTATTTCACTTCTGGCATGCAAGTATGTCAGTTTTTTACTGGGCTCATTTCTTTTTTGTATGAAATCTTGCTAAAAACATTAAGGAACATTTAAAACACTGTAACATTCTGTTTTCATCTCTATGCCCCAGAGTTACATGAGATCTGCTTTTCCAGTTATTGCAGGTGACAGTTTAAAATATTTGCCAGTGATATAACAAGGCTCACAGCTTTCACATCAGCAATATCTGTTTTCTTAATATCCACCAAGTCAGTGCTTTATATTTTAGAGTTTTTTTATGAAAGCATATTTCTATTTCCTATTTTGATATTAGCTATTATGTAGGCTAAATTATTGTAGCAACATCATTCCAAAATACTGTGTTTTAAAGAAGTCAGCAGTTTTTTCTTTCTCCAAAAATAGTCCACGTTGGTAGGATAGGATCTGGTTCAGGAGGCCATCCAGGAACCAGGTTCACCAGAGTGGCTCTCCATTCTCAACTTGTGATTTTCAGCACGAATTTTAAGCTCTGTGTTTATTGTTTGCTTGGAACCACTTCTGAGTTTTAGACAATGGGAATGGAAGAATGAAAAAATGAAGTCTAGGTGGAGGGTTTTGTCATGAAGAAGATAAATCAGAAATTGGACCTGTAACTTTTGCTTAATTTAATTTGATCAAATTTCGGCATGAAGTAACACGAACTGCAAAGTAGGGTGAGCTAGTTTAAAATTTGAAAGGTAAACCGGGCTTGGTGGCTCAGCCTGTAATCCCGCGCCTTTGGGAGGCTGAGGTGAGTGGATTGCCTGGGCCCGCGGGTTCGAGACCCGCCTGGGCAGTGAGACCTCATCTCTACAATAAATCAAAAAATTAGTCGGGCGTGGTAGCGCATGCCTGTAATTCTGGCTACTTGGAAGGATGAGGCGGAAGGATCGCCGGAGCCCAGCAGGTCGAGGCTGCGGGGGCCGGGAGCGTCCACTGCACTCCACTCTGAGTGACCCAGTGAGACTCCAACTCAAAAAAAAAAAAAAAAAAATTTGAAAGGTGTTTTTACTCACAAAAAAAGACATAAAGAATGGATACTGTGGGACAAAGATACTGCTATCTTTGTCATTTAATGAATTAACGAATTCTCTGTCTGGATCTGGAGTGGAGAGGATAATTTAGAATGAAATAAAGATGAAGTAAATTAGTAAAGTATACAGTGGAGAGAAATCTTAGGGAAGAGGATGCACATTATGTCTAATGAGGCAAAATGAGAATCCTGGATGGATTGAGAGATCTTTATTATCTTAATAAAAAATACCCTTTCATGGTTTGTATTAGGCTATACTGTGATAGGGCATTTTCTATCATTCATTAACCCTTCTATATTGGCTGAGCACACACAAATTGTTCAGATTGTAAACATGACTTTCAAGAGTTGATATTTTACTGAAGAAACATATCTGATTAAAAACCTATATATTATGAAAATTTATTAGAATTTAAAAAAAATTTCCCTTCAACTTGACCAAGCACCAATTTATTCTTCACTTATGCAATTGCCTTTTAGTGTAAAAGCATCAAGTGTGTTGATGTGAACCTGTAAGTTATATGTCTTCCTTCACTTCTACTCATTAATTGCCTTACTTCATATCAGCTATTCTGATATTCTCTTCCAAACAAAATACTCCCGAGTTGTTGTGGGATTCAGTGTAGAGACAGGAGCTCCATAAGTGATGACACATGAAAAAGGAAGCAGGCAATTTCTACTGAAAACCAAACCATTATTGGGTTTGTTGTCTGCAGCTGCCTCTCACCCCAAGGGACCAACATATCACTTAGAAAATAATGTCAAAATTACATTCAAATTATTATAGATCCACAAACACATCAGAGTAACATTTATCCTATTACATAGACTACTTTCAGTTCCTGCTTATTTCCTTTGACCAGAATTTTCACTCTCCATCACCTACTTTACAAAGAAACAAATTACTTCCTGTTATACCCTGTATAGAATCCGTGGTTGTTGTTTATTACATGTTTCCTAAAAAGTGAAAACAAAAACATGCTTATGTGTGCGCACTCATACACCTATGAAAGTTCACAAATGCATAAAAAGTTTGTGAGAAAATATAAACACTAGAAAATATTAGCAGTTGAATAGAATACTAGCAATAGAATACAGTTCTATTTTCATTTTCAATTATGTACCTACATTTATTTATCATTAAAATTATTTAAAATAAATTTTAAAAATAAATAAAGTAGAAAAATGAGAGTACAGTACAATTTGTAAAAGGAAATGCATGTATATTTTGTTTAACAAGTGAGTCTCTATGTATTAAACAGTCATCATTTAATTAGACAAATACAATATAATAAACTGCTTTAGTTTACACTATATTACCAGGTTTTCATGCTGATGCTACAATCAGTAATGAAGACTTATCAGTTTTGATAAAACAGTACTCTTCTATATTATTTTTATGAGCAATGACAAATAACTAGATATGTTGGTTTTTATCTATTCATCATTATATAGAGATAGTATGGGTTCTCAAGATTTGAGAATCAAACCAGCTTTTATTAAGTAATTTTAAGCCCATAAGTCTATGCAGAATGGCCACTATGTTCGAAGTGTGATGGTATTAGCAGGGTGTATAAAAATAAATTGGCACAAGAGAAAGATTAGAGACATATCTGAGGAGGAAGACACTCTTTTTGGGTTTCTAATGAACCTCCACTGGAGACATGTACAGCAAACAGCTAGAGACTCAGCATTTGATCCTCTGGAGATGGTTTGAAGTTACAGTTGTATGTAGGGAAAATAATGTCATGAAATTAGGTACATTCCCTTTGACTAGAATGTAGAGCTGCCATTATTCAATGTGTTTTTAACAGTCTACTATGTGACAACAAGTGGGGTAAGTGGTGAGGATACAGAGGTAAGCAAAGCAGATATAGTTCTTGTCATAGGAAAACTTACATCCTAGCTAGGCCAACAGCGATAGTCAAAGAATTACACAAATCTGCAGATGTATATATTGTGAGAAGTTTCATCAAATAAATGTGTAGAATCTACAGAAGTGGTAAGCATTGAGTAAGGTTTATCTGGAAACTAAAGAGGGCTTCCTTGAGAAAATGGCCTTTCCATTGAGACTTCTTAAGTAAGAGAGATTAACCATGCAAAGGATAGTTCCCAATGGAACATATGAAAAATTTATAGTTTTTTTCTTTATTTATTCATTCTTTAATTTTGTTAGTTATTTTTATTTTATTTTTTTCAGAGTGATATATTACAACAAAATATCTTTGAAAGACATATACTAAGGCAACTGTTTAACCTGTTGCTCCCTGTGGAGCTGAATAAAAATTTGGGTAAACCAAAAAGCCTATAAAGAAAATCTGAAAAATGAAATATCTGTAGGGAATTTGAAAAACTCAAACATATCTCTGGGAATCTAGAAGGCAATGCACATGTGTACAGTTATGTGTATGCCTAGGGCTGTATGTATGCTCAGGAAAAAACTAAGGCCTGGTGTTTTCACCTCTGGCTAACATTCAAGTTTGCACAATAAGAAAATGAAGGCTAAAACAGAGCTATAAACTGGCTGACTGAATGTCAATAATGTACTGTAATATGCACACAGATCATCTTGGCACTGACTGGAAAACTTACTGGTACCAGGTATTTAAAGAAACCTCTGTTCAATCATTAGCTGACTACTAAGCGAAGTAAGCAGATAATTCAGTAATCTCACATTAAAACGAATACAGACTTAAAAGAGTTAGCTGAGAAAAATAACTAAGAATTCTTTGTTGTCACTTTGCTTTTTTTTCTGTATACTGCATTATCTCAAATTTATCTAACCTCCTTTTTTGTTGTTTTTTGTTCTTTTTTGACTTATTTCACATTTAAGGCTTTCTTCAAATACCCTATGATCCATCACTGTTCATTCATATTTAAGATTAAGATACCGAAAAGCTGTCTGCAAGTTCTGTATGTGTGAGGAAGGCTTGCTGACTGATAGGAAGGAGAATGGTAACCATTCAGAGAGGTGAGGCGACTACACGGCTATGGGACATTTTACTGTTATGACAGAAGAAATCCTAGGAGAAAATTGTCTGGAGTGGAAAATGCTGCAGAAAGTAAAACAAAGGGAGAATTGAGAAGAGGTCACTGGATTTGACAAAAAAAGAGCATACAGATGACTGTTGGGAAGAATTCAGTAGAATAATGGAGGTGTCAACAGGGTGTCAGAGAAGCAAGGAAAGGAACTGTGACGAAGGCAGTTTTCAGAAGATCTGATTTTAAAAGTAGTAAGTGAGAATGGATCGTAGTTTGTAGGGGAGCCAGTTTTGGTATGTTTGTTTTAGGCTGTCTCTGTTAAAATTAAGCAAACAAACCCAAATGAAACGAGACAGTAGTCATTTTTAATTTTTCACTTACCAAAGCTCCTGCCAGAGATATGCACAAAATGAATTTAAAGATTTTAATTTCATCTTTAATGTTTTTTTCTAGTCTTTTGATTGATGTGCTGATCTGTGAAGTTATCCGGAGACAGAAGGCAGGAAGGAAGAAGAACATCCAAAGGCCTAAGTAATTCAGTTTGGAACATTGGTCCCTGAAAAGTGGTATTGTGGTTTAAGAATGTTAAAAAGGAACATGGCCGTCTTTTCTTAGGAGTGAAGTTACCTAAAATAAAGTTATACAATATTGAGACTACACATCTGAATGTGGTAAAGATATCTTCCCTCCCTCCTCTCTCCTTCCCGTTTTTCTTTCCTTTCTTTCATCCTGCCTTTTTTCTTCCTTTCATTAGTTTAATAATACAATAAATAGGTTCAAAACAAATAAATATGTCAAATTGGATGATACATTATATCTATCTATCATTTATCACTCTATCATCTATCAATCATCTATTTATCTATCTTTCTATTATCTATCTTCTATCATCATCTATCTATACCTATGTGGTGTGTGTGTGTGTGTGTGTGTGTATGTGTGTGTGTGTGTGTGTGTGTGTGTAAAGTGAGAGGTGAGAGGAAGAGATAGAGAGATTTTTGTGGTCATTATCGTAATTTAAGTTTGTATTCAACTAATGACTGAAAGGATAATAGTAGAAGAATAAAAGAAGATATATAGGAAAGTATTTTACTGAAGGTGTCTGATGAAGATACTATAAAATTGTCAATCATTCTCATGTTGCAGTGTTGTTTTTTTTGTCATTACTTTAGACTGGATTGCTTATTTGAAACCTGGAATCAGAATACAAATGCCAGATTAAGAACACTTATCTGAGAAAATGCAAATTTGGTGTCACCATTTTTTTTTTTTTTTTTTGGTGACAAAAAGGTGAGCAGGCTATTTTGGCTTAATTTGTGGATCTATAACAGCACTTAAAACAGAGTGGAACATGGTTAATTGGGCATTTATTTTATTTGATTTAAATGGCATTTCTGGGTTAATGTTGAGGTATAGTGTGACCCGGTACCATCAAGAATTTATTTGCAGTCAAATCAACATCTTTGTAGAAAGTTTTATTATTTGCTTTACCAAAGAGAACTTCAAGTTGTAAACTCTTAGAGGGTAGGTCTTTTATCCTATATGTCTATGTTTTCTCCCTAATTATCTAGCACAGGGCAAATTGTTTTTCCAAAAGAATTCTATAACAGAAGCTTATGTAGTGGCAAATGAACGAATGAATACATGAGTCAATGATATACTTTTAATAAAGTCTCAAAGATAAAAATATATATAATACAGCTTGAAATCATCAACATTCCATAACTTCTTTTCTTTTTTTTTAGAGTTGGAGTCTCACTCTGTCACCCAGACTGGAGTGCAATGGCCGCTCCCAGCCACCACAGCCTCGACCTGCTGGGCTCCTGTGATCCTTTCGCCTCAGCCTTCCAAGTAGCTGAAACTACAGGCACGTGCTACCATGCCTGGCTGATTTTTTGATTTATTGTAGAGATGAGGTCTCGCCAAGTTGCCCAGGCAGGTCTCGAACCCGTGGGCTCAGGCACCATAACTTCTTAAATCGACCCTATTTTTGTTATGTAATTTGTTATGCAAACCACTGATAAAAAATTCTTATACTGAGTGACTAACTCATGAAACAGCAAGTTATTCACAACACTCATTTAAACTTTTACCTAGCCATCTTCTTTGCAGTAGTCATACTGGAAACAAAGCTTTACCTGTCACCTTATCACCTGGGCTACTCTCAGAATTCTCAAGAAAAATCTTCAGTAGGATTGGTTTCTGTATCCTAAAGATACTCCATTAAAGTTTTTGAAATAGTTACTTGTTTTTCCACAATTCAATACAAAGTTACCTGAGAAAAGAAAAATGCCTGGCTCCTTTTGACATCTTCTGTAGCACTTTGCATTGTTCAAAATATTTATCCACCGATCTAGTCCAACCATTCGATTTTGCATAAGCTATGGATGATTTACAATACCTTATTTTTTTTGCGCTGAGACTGTAATGCAATGATCAGGTTCTTGAATAGGAAGTTTTGTTACCTTCTTCATCTTGACCTCAAGACTTTCTCAACATAAAATGCCACACAAAATTTTTGTTTTAACTAAGCCCTAAACCTGCACTTTGAGCTTTTAACAAATGTCATTTATCCACTTGAGATACTTGAGATTGGGGATACACTGAGGTGCCCAAAGAACTAGGGCTGACGTTGGCTCATGTTGGATATTTCCATTCTGTTTTTTAGTTTGTCTGTTTGTTGTTAATGGAGAAATGACTAAATTCAAAGGCTAGGTTCAGGCAGTTATTTTTAGTAGGGGTGCCACTGGTATTTTTGTTGGAACAATTCATCAATTTGCACAGCTTAAAATTCTCCCACCCACTTTCAGATTTTCCTAATGAATTGAATTTCCTGAGGCTGAAACCACTCAGCTAAAGTTTGATTATGGGATAATTATGACAATGAATGGGGATTGATGGTTTGGATATGTTTGACTGAATTGCATTTTAAACAGTGAGGGTTATGGTTGTGCTTCAAATTTTCTGTTCACTTTTTGTCATACAAAAATGTTTTTAGGGTAAAGGACTTTAGAAATTATAATAACATTTCAACATATTAAAGTTGTTTCTAATATAACTTTATTTCTTTCTTACAATATTACTGTGCAGTAGAGGGTTGCAAACCCGAGTGTAGGTATTGGTTTCTCTGGAGATATATTCATTTAATTGATAGAAATAAATACTTTAATAATATTCAAATCCAAAGAGTTTGCCAGGAGAAATTCACATAACAGAGCATTTGAATGATTTTTAGAAAATGTTAAGAAACATTCAAGTTACCCCAAGATGATTGATATTAAATAAAACAGATAAACATTTTAGAAATTATGGCTGTTTTCTTTTTTCTTTTTACAAGTCTATTTTGGCTTGCAGAATAATTTTTTGTTTACCCAATATACCTGTCTGAGTGCTTGCATCTTATGGGCTTTCTTTTTATCTGAAGTTTTCTACTTTATTTCTCCCTCAGTAAAAATGAGTCACTGTTTTCCTTGTCTTTTATCTCCTTTATCTGTGTCTGTAGACTGTGAGTGCCTAAGTTGACTTTTCTCTCTCTCCTATGGGGACATCACAGTCAATAACTTTAATGAGAACATTTGATGCATAAATATTATAAATCTGGGATCTAAGGAATGAGATGGTAGAAAGAGAAATAAACAGTGTAACTGAAGCAAGTGGGATGTTAACAGAGCTGCAGGAGTTCTTGTCTAGTTAGGGAAGAGAGCAGCCCATGCTGAAAGTTTGGTTTTTCTGTTAAGAATGGATGTTTTTTAAGGACAGTGCCTGTCCTAGAGCACATAAAGATAGAAAAGTAAAATTACCATTTGATAAATACTCTTTGGTTTGATAATTAATATGTATCCTATGAAGATAAAAGACTGAAAGAGTAATTAAAAAGTAAAGCTGTCAAAAATCTAAAATAATTATAAAATAGAAACTAGCATAAGCCTTTTATATTTATCTTGACTGGCTTTTTAAACAATATGTAGACCAAAAAAGAAAATAGAGCTTCCAACTGTGTTGGAACAGATTTGATCCACATTTCTCCTTAGTGAAGTACAAAATATATAAACTAATATGGGTAGACGTTCTTGGATGTAAGCCCTCTTCTACTACATTATGTGTAATGTTTTTGCACCTGTTTTTTGCTGTAATTTTAACAACAAGGGGTCTAGGGAAGCACTGCTTCATACTTGGCCTACATCCAAACCAATAAACAAAAATGTCATTAATCACTGTCACTTGTCAATTCTCCATTTAAGAAGCTGCCTCCCTTCATTGTTGCTGCAAAAAACACAAAGGAGATTGATAATTTTTGTTTTGAAGAAGTTAGGCTAAAGTTTTCAAAGTGAAAATGTTTTCTTAGAGAAAAAAATGCGCTATTTAAAGGTAGATTATAGACACAACTGAGAGTACATCTACAAAAGCAAAATTGTGCAAATGTGTGTGGCAGGTCATCCAAGAGATTGTCCTGAATGGAATTTGCATTTAAACAGAGTGCTATTTCTTCAGGCTATTTCTTCTAGATGGTAGTTAAGAGGTCAGATATCCTGTAGGACAGCCCAGTAAGGGTCCTTCACGCCTGCTCCACACATACACTTAGCAATATAAATGGAACACTGACCAAAAGCACAATGTTCACAAGATCATCAGTCCCAACCATCAGAATTAGATCAATAGCTCCCATCTCTCTCTAAATGGAACAGAAAAATTAACATATATGCAAATATTTTAATTCCATTTAGCAAGTGAACCATAGATCAAGCAAAGCAATATTTTCTCCATATTATAATCTTGTAAATCTGACAGAAACTGAGCCACTTCAGAAGATGATAATAGGAAATATTCAAATCTATTCCATATTTCCCTGTGTAGGATTAACATAACTTCATAATGACTCAGAACTGCGGTCCAGTAGTGATGGAAGTGAAATTGATGTTGAAGATAGAAATAAGCATACTGTCTGCAGGCAATATGATGAAGTGGCTAAAAGCATAGGCTCTGATATCAAACCTACCTGAGTTTGAATCCTGGCTCTTCTATGTAAGAGCATTGTCACCTTAGATAAGTTATTAACTCTATTAAACAATATCTGTCTTGCAACGCACACACTCACATATACACACATCTCATATAACACAGTGTCTGGTCAATGGCAAATGTTCAATAATGGCACACACATAAAGACTACACACACAGAGAGACTCTCAGTCTATGGGCCACAAGATAGGGGTTAGAAATTTTAATCTTTCCTTTATTAGCTTTTATAAGCATAAGTTTTTGCAACTGTAAAATGATGATAATGATAACAAACTTTAGGAATATTTGTAAGAACTAAATAATTTATTTGTTAAGATTCAGCATAGTACTAGGCACACAGAGTTTTGCTCAATGTTAATTGAATTTGAGTTTAACAGAGTAGGTGAAAGCATCTTCACTATGTGCACAACACATTGCTAGGCATGGTGGGCCACTGACACCGACACACTGAAAATAACTTGACAGTGTGTAACTGTGTCCTTCTGATTTTTAGTGCTCAAACACTGGCACTCAGTGCATCACACTTGACATTCTTGCGTGTCAATCTGGAATCTGGAAATACTGGTGAGGACACAACACTGTAGGAGCCAAGGGCTGAAAATGTTTGTAAAAAATCAAATTCAATTCCTTCATTTGGCACGAGCAAAATACAGTCCAGAGAGATTACATAACTTTTCCAAGCAGTTTTTGCTTCTCAGGGTCCTGGGAACCATGTTTGTCATGAATCTGGAACTTTTTTGATAGCATGTGACGAGTGACAATCATGTGGAGAGCATTTTGATAACCAGATGAGGTAATTAAGCACAGATGGGAGAGAAAGCCCAGGAGGCTTTGGCAGGGAATGGTTCCGTGAGATTAGATATTTTATTGTGTAGTAAGCACTATTAATAGAATAATAAAACTTTGAATTTTAGACTGAGATCATAGGATAAGTACAAACTGCCTTTTTAAACTTTAAAATGTCTTTTGAATATAAATTTTTGCAAATTAAAATATGTATTTTATCCCCATATCATATTTCCTAAAACAATACAATGTGCTCCTAGTCCTGCCTAAAGCACCTTTATGAGATAAGTCATTTGGAATGTAGTTCATTTATCTTTTAAGAATAGAAGGTAAATTGCTCCTGGGATTTGCATTTGGATGTTTTTCTAGGAATATTAGGTACTCTAATTCTGATCATTAAGGCACTCCTCATAGCTCTTGGCTCTCCTATTGCATTATGTTTGTTTGTTCTTTTTAACATTAAACTTATCAGCTAAGCTGTGTTACTAGTGAAGGTGGGGAGAACAAACATATTAGTAGAGTACCAAGAATACTTTCTAAAAATATTAAACTCATTTTAATGAGGTATATACACATGACAATTTATGCCCAAGAACCTTCGATCCACTATATTTTCATGGTTTTTATCTTAGAGTGAAATGTTTTCTTTGAGCTCATTTTAATCTCTTTCCAGTACGTCTATGTTGGTGCCAGAATATTGATATCCATTAACTAGTAAGGTAAATCGCCAGTATAAACATGTGAGAGATAGTCCCAAAGGCAGAAACTTGATTTTTTTTTCCAGATGTAAAGATGATAGTCAGTTCTTGGGAGAAACCAGCTATTAACTACCTGCTGGGTTTATTTGCACATGTCCTTCTCTGTTATATTCAGGCATCTAAAAATTAATTCGTTGCTAGATTACTTTTTTGTATATATGATGATATTGAATAATATAAGATTTTGACAAAAAAGAGGGCACTTCTAAAGCATTATTTTAGGTCATTCAGTCTTTAATCTTTTCTAGGGCTCTTTTGCATGCAAAGTGTCTTTTTATTAAGTTATGGAAATTGGAACCCATCTCCTGGTTTCTAAAAACAATTATTATTTTTGTCTGTGTACAGGAGGTGTTTATGCTTTCTCCCTTTTCTATTATAATGCCTTTTCTTATTATTATCTTGAATGTTCTGCTCTCTGACTGAAAATATGTTTTTCAGATCTTGCTTTTATTTTTGTATTCTTTCATTTTCTCAGGTGCTTATGCTTTAATAAGTCTCTCCTGATTTGTGCTGCCTCAGTTACAATATTTTTTCTGCTTACCTCTTTGAGAATGGTTCCTTCACTAAAGATAATACATGGTACATTAGCATATATATGTTGACTTCGTTATAAGTATCTGTATCTTTCAACTTTTCAAATATATATCATTTTACAATTTTATATTATAAAACACATTTGGATGTGCTGAAAGTCAGTAAATGAATGGCAGCTGTATTTTTTTCATCTGCCAAATCTTGTATTTGGCAGGACTAAGGGGCAAAATATCTTGTGTTTGACCATTAGGATTATGAACTTAAGAAAGCTATTTAGTCTTTTTGGTGTGATTGTAATAGTGTCTCTGGTAGCATTCAAAGAGGAATAGGACTGCAATGTCTGCCCTTTGATTTGTTATTTCTTGCCATTACCTTGAAATAGGCACTCTCTCTTTCACTGCTTAACTATTGAAACAGATTTCTCAATAATTACTCTGCTTTCTATCTGTTTCAGTTTCAGTTCATTCTATACACAGTTATTAAATGAATTATCTTAAAACACTCTTTTATACAAGCCATTCTCTGGTTGAGTTTTCATTGACCCTACATAGCTTGGAGAAAAAAATATTAAAAATACTTAACTTGATATTCAGAAGCTGGCAAAATTATGTCTTAGCTCACTGTTCCAATGTTATCTTGTTTCCCTCTCAAACTATATATGTGTATGTGTCCACCTTCTGGACTGCACAGTGTGAAAAGTACTGGTTTTAGAGGGAGACTGTTGGTTCAGAATCTACATGGACTCAGGCAAGTGATTTCTCTCTCTAAGTCTGTTTCCTCAGAGCTAACTTGGAGATAGTAAGAGTATCAATCTCATAGATTTTTGAGTATTAAATGTATTAATATATGCACATTTTCTAAAACAGAACAGTCACAAGATAAGTGCTCAGTATAGGTTAGATTTTAAAACTTTAAATTATTTATTTGGCACAAGACTTCTCCTCTAAATTGTATGCCTCTCATTCCCAAATCATTATATTCTTATCCATATCCTAGAAAAATGAAAATATTTCTGTTGCATAAGATAGCAGTCTTTTCCTCCTGTGAACTTGAAGCAGTTATATATTTATATGTACTTGTGTAAACTAGATTTTTACTGTTTCCTAAATATTTTATTATTAATACTGCACTTTAATTGTTAATGCAATATTCAGATATGTATGTTTTGTTTCCACAAATTACCCCTATAATCTTGGCATGCACTGGGGTGCCCTGAGTGCAACAGATGCTCAACAAACACTTGCTATTGATAACTATTACAAAAGTAGCCAAGAAAACCTACAATAGACTACAATAGAATTATTAGATTACAAAATGTATCTTGACCCTATTATTTTTATTCCTTCCATCACCCTTCTATATGGAGCTAAATATATTGAGATTAGACAGCAATATGTCAAACATAATTCAACTTTTGTATACTTTTAGTCAGGAGAGCTATACACCAAGTAGAAAATAATAATTAGAACACTTTGGGGGGACTTCTGGCAAGATGGCGATGGGGCAGTTTGGTCTGTGAGACCCTCTGCATAAGAAAACACACAAAAAGTCCTTAGCTCTCCCCTGGGGAGGCTGCGGCTCCCATTGTCAGCAGCCTGCTCTTCACATGCTGCTCGGCTGCCACCTCAGTGTCTCAGCCACAGCAGCTGCAGCTGTTGGCACCACCACTGCTCCACCCCTGCCTGAGGTGACTAACCGCTCCAGACCATGAAGCCCCTCCCCAAGCACGCTCTACTGAAACTGCCGCCACCACTGCCATTGCCACACCCTATCCCTCGCCTGGAGCCAGGCTCGTGGAGCTCCTTTCAAGCACTGTGAAGCAGCAGCTGCCACTGCTGCTACCATTTCCTGCTCCTTCTCACCCTGGGTGGCCTCTGACTTCTGCCCAGCTCAGCTTGCATTGCCTGGCAGTCTTCAGCTGCAGCAGAAAAAGAGATCAGCTAGAGTGGTGAGACCAGCACCACTGTCTAGGGATCCAAGGTAACAACATCAAAATGGGAAGGACAGAAGCTCCTCCCCCTTGCTAAATAGACACAGGCCAGATCTGAGTGGCAGAATTGGCAGGCAGCCCAGATCTGAACCACTCTCCACAGAAGACCAGGGGCAAGTGACCTTAACTGTGAACAAATCTACCAGCTTGCAAAGACAGCTAGAAATCAGAGCTGAGAGGACATTGGGCTTAAAGGAAAAGTCTCAGAGTGTGTCTGGTTCCCTGTTAAAAAAATTTTTTTTTATTCTTTGTGTGTTTGTCTTATCCATCTTGTTTTCTCTCTCTTCTTATTGTTATCAATAATGTTTTCATACTTGCTTTAGTTCTGTTAGTTTACTGACTTTATTCTACTCTATTTTTTTCTATTTTGTTTTTTCTCTTTAGACCCCATCTCTGTATAGGAGAATAGCACACCAATAAGGAGATTGGTTAGCTTGTATCTTTGTATGATTGTATGTTTTAGTTTTTTGTATAGTTGTTGGTTTGTTTGTTGTTGTTGTTTTTCTTTTTTACTTGTATTGGTCTTTGTGCCTCTTTTCATTTGTTAGTCAGTACGTTTGTCTGTTTTCCCTCTTATTCCTCTCTCTCTCCTCCTCCCTCTTCCTCCCACTCCCTGGTTCATTCCTTTCCCTTTTTTTATCCTCCTTTTACTTTCAGGGAGTAAACCTATAACCCCACTGCATGGACTGATTGCAAGTCAGTGGGAAGTGGGTTCCAGATTATCCATACACCTGTCAGCAGATACTGTGACCTGCAGATAGATTTTGAATCACAGCTGCCCCCTTAATTAAATTTCGAAACTGTAAAAAAGGACCATCTAGCTCCAGAATTGAACAAAACCAGAGGATATAAATAAGGAAGAATAGGAGATTGAAAAACAGAAATAAAAGCAACCCCTCCATCCCTGAACAACAGAACTAAAGAAGACAGGGGCAGGGGAAAGTGGGGAGAAAAAAATCTGCGCAAATGAAGAAAAACCAAAAGAAGACTATAGGTGTCACACAGACCCCCTGGGAGGTCAGACACTGAGAAAACAGACTTCAGAACACAAACAATGAAGAGCCCCAGAATGACTGGTCACATGCAACAAACCCAGACATCAAGACATTAATGGAGAGAATAAAAAGAATTGAGGAGAGAGAGGAGGAAAATAGGAAGGAGCGGTTAACTGAAATAACAGCAGTAAAGAATACTGTGATTGAAATAAATAAATAAATAATAAGCATGGAAAGCAGAATTAGTCAAGCAGAAGAAAGAATCTCAGAGCTTGAAGACCAAAACACAGAACTACCCCAAACTGTCAAAAACATAGAAAAGAAGCTTAAAAAGACAGAACAAAACCTTCAAGAGATGAGCGATTACTTCAAGAGACCAAACCTAAGAGTAATTGGACTTCCTGAGGCAGAGAGACAGAGACCGCATAGGAACAAACATTCCATGAAATTATTCAAGAAAACTTCCCTCATCTAATCAGTGATGAAAAATTCAAACACAAGAGATTCAGAGAACCCCTGCAAGACAACAAATGAGAAGATCAACTCCCAGACACATAATGATTTGCCTAAACAAAGTAGGTATGAAAGAAAAAATCTTAAAGGCAGCAAGAGAAAAAGGTTAGACTACCTACCAGGGAAGACCAACTAGAATAGCAGCAGATTTATCTATAGGAACCCTTCAGGCTAGAAAAGCTTGGGGCCCAATCTTCAAAGTTCTCAAAGACAAACAATTTCAACCAAAAATAACCTACTCAAGCAAGCTAAGCCTCATCAGTGAGGGAGAATTAAAATCTTTCCCAGACATACAATCCCTAAGAACTTATACTGCCTCCAGATCACCTGTACAAGAAACACTTAAAGTATTAAACAGAGAAGAAAAGGAGAAAAGAATGACAAAGTGGTGGACTGGATAAGAAACCATGACCCCATTATTTGCTGCACCCAAGAGACTCATCTCATTACAAGGGACACACACAGACTCAAAGTTAAAGGATGGAAAACGATTTTCCAGGTAAGTGGATCACAAATGAAGGCAGGAGTTGCGATCTTAATATCAGACAAAATAACCTTTAAGCTATCAAAAATTTACATCAACAAAAAATATCCATCCTAAACATATATGCACCCGACACAGGAGCACCAGCATTTATAAAGCATCTACTAAATAAACTAAAAAAAGATATTGACTCTAACACTATTATAGTAGGACACTTAAATACCCCACTGACAACCCTGGATAGACCATCAAAGCAAAAAATCACCAAGGAGATCCAGAACCTAAACTTGACACTTGACTTAGTGAATACCTACAGATTATTCCACCCAACAACCACAGAATGTACATTCTACTCTTCACCACATGGAACATACTCCAACATCGACCACATCCTTGGCCATAAATCAAACATAAACAAATTCCACAAGGTTGAAATCTTGCCATGCACATTCGGAGACCACAGCAGAATAAAAATAAATATCAAAACCAACAATATTTTCCCAAAACCCACAAAGACATGGACACAAAACAGCATGATGCTGAACAATGACTGCGTCAACACTGAAATCAAAGAAGAAATTGAAAGATTCCTGGAAACAAAGAAAATGAAGAAACCTCTTACCAAAACCTCTGGGATGCCATGAGATCAGTTTTAAGAGGGGAATCTAAATCTCTGTGAGCACACATCAAGAAAATGAAAAGATCACAAGTGGAGAGCCTAACAAATCACCTAAGGGAGCTAGAAAGAGAAGACCACCAAAACCCCAACTTTAGCAGAAGAATCCAAATCACAAAAATAAGATCCCAAAATGGGACATAGAGGACAATAATACCATAGAAAACACCAACAAAACAAAAAGCTGGTTCTTTGAAAGAATTAACAATATTGATGGACCCCTAGACAGAATGACCAAGAAAAAGAGTGAAAAAGCCCAAATAAACACAATCAGAAATACCAAAGATCAAATCACAACTGACCCTGAAGAAATATAAAAGATTATCAGAGATTACTATGCACACCTATATGGAAACAAACTTGAAAACCTAGATGAAATGGAGGGCTTTCTGACATCACACAACCTCTCCAGGTTAAAACAAGATGACATTGAGACACTAAATAGACCAATCACAATCCAGGAAATTGACTCTGTCATACGAAAACTACCTACAAAAAAAAAAAAGCCCTGAACTGGATGACTTTCCAGCAGAATTCTGCAAAACATACTAGAAGGAGCTGATATCAATCCTATTGAAAGTATTCCAGGCAATTGAGAAAGATGGAATTATTCCCAAATCATTTCATGAAGGTAGCATTACACTGATACCCAAACCAGATAAAGATCCAACAAAGAAATAGAATTACAGGTCAATATCCCTTATGAACATAAATGCAAAAATCTTCAACAAAATTCTAGCAAATCGGATCCAAAAACACATCTCAAGTATCATCCACCATGACCAAGTAGGCTTCACCCCCAGGATGCAGGGCTGGTTCAACATTTGCAAGACCATAAATGTCGTTAAATAATCAACAGATGTAAACCCAAGAATCACATGATTATCTCATTAGATGCAGAAAAAGCTTTTGATAAAAATCCATCATCCCTTCTTGATAAAAACCCTCAAACACTTAGATATAGAAAGAGCATACCTCAAAATGGCAAGTGCCATTTACAATAAACCCACAGCTGACATATTGCTAAATGGACAGAGACTGGAAACATTTTTCCTGAAAACTGGAACAAGACAAATCTTCCCACTCTCATCCCTCTTGTTCTACATTGTGTTGGAAGTCCTAGCGAGGGCAATTAGACAAGAGAAGGAAATCAGAGGTATCTGAAAAGGAAAATAGACAGTTAAATTATCCCTCTTTGCTGATGATATGATCCTCTACCTTGAAAATCCAAGAGAATATGGCAAAAACCTGCTTGCACTGATAAAGGACTTTGGCAAACTCTCAGGGTACAAAATAAATGTGCAAAAGAAAGTTGCATTCCTATACGCCGACAACAAGCAGGCAGAGAACCAAATAAAAAGCACAATCCTATTCACAATAACCACAAAAAAAGAAATGAAATACCTTGGCATCTTCCTAACCAGAGAAGTGAAAGACATTTACTATGAGAAATACAAAACACTGCTCAAAGAAATCCAAGACACACACAAAAAATGGGAAAATATTTCCATACTCATGGATAGGAAGAATCAACATTGTTAAAATGTCCATCCTACCAAAGACAATCTACAGATTCAATGCAATACCCATGAAGATACCAATATCATTTTTCTCAGACCTGGAAATGACAATACAGAAATTTATATGGAAACATAAATAACCACGAATAGCCAAAACAATCCTTAGCAAGAGAAACAAAGCAGAAGGTATCACACTTTCGGACTTCAAACTTTATTATAAGCCTATATTAATCAAAACAGCTGGTATTGATACAAGAACATGAATATGGACTAATGGAACAGGATAGAGATTCCGGAAGCAAAGTCTCAGTTTCTCAAGCAACTCATCTTTGACAAAGCCTCCAATGACAACCACTGGGGAGACGAGAAGCTATTCAGTAAATGGTGCCGGGAAAACTGGCTGATCACATGCAGAAAATTGAAACAGGATCCCTACCTATCACCATACACAAAAATTGACTCTAAATAGATCAAAGATCTAAACATAAAACCTCAAACTGTAAGAATCTTAGAAAATGCAGGAGACACCCTTATGGAATTGGAACTGGCAACCAATTCCTGATTAGAACCCTAAGTGCCCATGCCATAGAAATAAGATGGACAAGTGGGACCTCAACAAACTAACAAGCTTCTGCAAAGCAAAAGAAATCATCAAGAGAACAGGGAGACAGCCTGCTGGGCCAGTAATGGGAAAAAATATTTGCCAACTGTATATCTGACAAAGGCCTAATGTCTAGGATCTACAAGGAACTCAAATGTGCCAAAAGGAAAACAAAAAACAAATAGCCCCATTAAAAAGTGGGCAAAAGACATAAATAGAAACTTCTCAAAAGAAGATATTTGGGCAAACAACTGACCATGAAAAAGTACTCAGTCTCACTCATCATCAGAGAAATGCAAATCAAACCACATTAAGATGCCACCTAACCCCAGTAAGAATTGTCATCATTAATAAAACAAACAGATGCTAGTAAGAATGCAGAGAAACAGGAATGCTCCTACACTGTTGTTGGGATTGCAAACTAGTGCAAACTCTTTGGAAAACAGTGTGGCGATTTCTGAAAGAACTAGAAATTGACTTTCCATATGAACCAGCAATCCCCCTATTGGGAATATACCCGGAGGAACTCAAATCATTCTATAAAAAAGATATCTGCACACATATGTGTGTTGCAGCTCTATTCACAATAGCAAAAACATGGAACCATCCATGCCACCTATTGATGCGGGACTTGATTTTTAAAAAATGTGATACATACACACAATGGAATATTATGCAGTCGTAATGAAGGACAAATATATGGACTTCGCACAACTTTGATGGATTTTGAGTTGATCATACTCAGTGATCTATCTAAAAACAAAGAACAGAGTACCCTGTGTATTGTCACTCATAAGTGGGCTTTGAACAATTATAATATATATAAGAAAGGGATTGGCAGTAGTGGGAAACTGTCAGGGGAGGGGGGCTAGGATTGGAAGTTGAGGGAAACTGCTAAGGGAGGGAGGGGCATACCTCATCAACAAGGATACCTGCATAATCAATGTTTGTATACCTAACCCTGAATTGTACCCCACATCTTTATAACAATAATTAAATATAAGAAAAATGGCAATTAAGAGAAAACATTTACAAACATGTACATACTAATGAGCTATACTTGTAATTACTTTTAATATGAATGGTCTAAATACAAATTTTAAAACAGTGACTGTCAGAGTGAATTTTAAAAAGAAAAAAAAAACAAATATAGATTTTCTATAAGAAATTCTTACTAAATATAGAGGCATATCTGGATTAAAATTAAAGATATGAAGGAAAATATACTATGCTAACAATAAAATAATAAAATGCAAGTAGCTATATTAATTTCAGACCAAGCAGGCTTCAGAACAAGATAAGGTATCAAGGATAAAGAGGGATATTTCATAATGATAGGGGGTCAATTCTCCAAGAAGCCATATCAATCCTTAATGTGTATGCATCTAGCAACAGAGCATCAAAATACATGAAGGGCAAACTAATAGAACTGAAAGGAGAAATACACAAGTTCATCATTATAGCTAGAGACTTCAACATCTCTCAGTATTTGGTGCATACAGCAGGCAAAAAAATCAGCAAGGACACAGTTAAACTAAACGGCACCACTAATTAACTGTATCTAGTTGTTATTTAAGGAATAGTTAAGCCAATGATAGGAAAATATGCATTCTTCTCGAACTCTCAAGGGAAATTCTAGATAGAGCATGTTCTGGGCCAAAAAAAAAAAAAAAATACTAATGTGTAACTAAATTTAAAAGAATCAAAATCATGCAAAGCATAGTCTCATCTCAGACCACAAAGGAATTAAGCAATGGGATTAATAACAGAAAGATAGCTAGAACATCTCTAGATATTGGAAACTAAACAACATACTTCTAAACAACAGATGGGTCAAGAAAAGAAGTCTCAGAGTAATTAAAATATTTTAAACAAATGATAATGAAAATACCATTTATCAAAATTAAGATTTTAGTTACAACAGTGATTAAAGGGAAATTTATGGCACCGATACAAATGCAAGCAAGAAATAAAAAACCTACAGATTGCAAAGGAACACATAAAAGTGGCTTTTTTTTTGAGATGGCATGGTTATCTATATGAAAAATGTCAGATAAACTACAAAAGCGACCTTCTAGAACAAGCAAGCTTAATATGATTATAAGATAAAAGATCAATACAGAAAATCTTTGGAACCCTAGGCTAGGCAAAGTGTTCCTAGAATTAAGATCCAAAGTACAATCTATGCAAGAATAAAAAATTTAATACATTGAATTTTGTCAAACTTAAAAGCTTTTGCTCTGCAGGAAACCCTTGTGAAGAAGATGAAAGCACAAGTTATGGAGTGGGAGAAAATATTTGCAAACCGTGTATCTGAAAAGGGACTTGCATTCACAACCAAATCTCAAAACTCAAAATTAAAACAAACTATTTATAAAACAGACAATATCACGAAGCATTCCACTGGAGAGGACTTACATACAGAAGGTATATATGTATGCAATAACATAGATGCACAGCATTAGCCATCAAGAAACTACAAATTTGACATCAAATGTTACACATGCCAATAAGGATAACTATTTAAAAAATAGTGATAATATCAAATATTGTCAAAGGTATACAGTAACTGTATCAGACATTGTTTGTGGCCATTAAAAAAACCACCAGATTTGGATTTAAAAATAACTGTGAGTGGGAACTCAAAATTGAATCAATTCATTAAAGAATATGTATTTATTCTTACATGTTTAAACTTGTCACCTTCAAAGTACTCAATTCATAAGTCACTCAAAGTACCTGATTAAATTCACCTATCGAGATACTTTTCCCACTGCTCAAAACTGTTTTTGAATTTGTCAGTTTTGATGTCTTTCAGTGCTTCTGCTGTTTTCGTTTCACCTTTTCCACATGGGCGAAATGTTTCTCTTTGAGGACTTTTTCTATTGGGGAAACAAGCAAACTTGCTTAGAGTGAGATCCCATGAATAGGGAGGGTGGGGTACAGAGGTCAAGTTGTTTTTGGTCAAAAACTGATGAACACTCAAGTGCAGTATGGGCAAGTGTGTTGTCATGGTGAAAGAAGTGGTCACCTGTTTGCCACAACTTGGGCCGTTTTTTCTGCAAATCATGAATCAACCTTCTCAAAACTCAGATAAAACTTTGGTTATTTGATCCAGGGGAACAAATTCTGAGTGTACTACAAAGGAGCTTGCCCTCCAAAAGATGATTCCAGTTTTCTGGGGGTGTCTCATCATGTATGCAATTGCTCTAAGAGCCAACAATTTCACTCAGGCATATATCCAAGAGAAATTAAATTCTGACAAAAGCCTATAAAGAATGTTCACAGAAGTTTTATTAATAATAGTAAAAATTGGAAACATTCCAGTTGCCTGTCAACAGGTGAATGGTTAAGGATGAACTACATCGATATCATGGACCATTATTCAGGAATAAAAATAAATGATGTATTGATATATCCAACAACATGGATGAATCGCTACAGGATTATAGTGAAAAAAATGCTAAAGATTATAAACTATGTATATGGTATACATATTAGCATTGACTTTCTTACATGTAACTGTGTATGTATATAGTTAAAAGCTACACAAATATTTTGGAAATAGAGAATAGATTGCTATGCTGACAGGATTTAAGAGTCGGATGGAGGATGGATAAAAGGGGATTAGACAAGGATTTGGGTGTGGTTATGATAACTGAACTGTTCTAATTGTGGTGGAGGATATAGGAGACTACATATAAAATAAAGTTGTATTGAAATTAACTACACAAACCAAAGCACACAAATAAGTACATGTGAAACTGGGTACATCTGAGTAAGTCATGCCTGTATCAATGTTAATATCCTGGTTGTGAAATTGTACTATAAGGCCTATAAGATGTTACCATTGGGAGAAATTCCATAAAGGTACACTTTTTATATTCTACTTCATAATTTGGTAGCTATAAATTTTTTGACATACCTTTTCTAACTTACTCCTAATTTCAACTTTTTGTGGCAAGTGTTGCTTTCTTTATTTTATAGATGATGAAACAGAACTAAGATCCTCTGCCTCCTAACTCCTGAATTCATTCTTGCTACTGTAATATCATATCTGTGTGAAGTCATTTTTTTTCCCCCTAAATAGAAAGGGGTGTTGTTCTTATTTTCTTCTCTCAGAAATATCTAAAAGTTTGTCGGTGACAACCCATAACCCAGAAAGGTGTTCTGGTAATGCAAATTCCCAAAATTTGTTCTGCTTAGATTTTTTCACAATTTTGAAATTTCAAAGATTTTTAAAAATTGATGTTTAAGATTGTTGTATAAAAAAAATCTGTGGACATTTTTAAAAACCACCACAAAAAATCTTAACAGGTTATGAAAATTCCTTTCATTTTCCTAGATTATTATAGATATTTTAAAAACCATAATTAAATGTTATATTTTGCCAAATGCTCTTTCTGAATCTACCATGATAATCATATGATTTATTTTATTTTCCTTTTAATATAGTGAATTACATAGTCTCTCAACATTCCGATCATACTTGCATTTCTTGAATAAACCCCACTTGTTACAGCATCCTCTCAACGTATCCTGCATTTGATTTGCTGATATTTTATTTAGTTTTCTGGCATCATATGTTTTTGAGAACTAGTTTGTAATTTTTCTTGTAATGCATCTATGTTTTAGAAGCTAGGTTTTGCTAGCCTCCCAAAAGTTTAAAACATCCACTCTTTTTGTATTTGGCAGAAGTTGTAAATAGTTTTGTTATTTATCCTTTAAATGTAAGCCTTCTGGACTAAGAGTTTTCTTTGTAATATGATATTGAATATATTTAATAGATATTAGACTGTTTATGAACTTCAGTTAGTAGCATGTTTTTATGTGAAAAAGCTTGCCTATTGAACCTAAAATGCTGAAATTATTTATAAAATATTGCTCAAAACATTTTTTTATTTTTAGATGATCTAGAATCTGTACTGGTCTCCCTTTTTTAATTTGTGAAAGCTGTAACTTGCATTTTCTTTCTTTTCTCTTGATTAATATTCCTAAAAGTTTACCAACTTTTAAATATTGCAAATATTAAAATTTTAAACCAAATTTTAATTTTTGAATTTCTCAAATATATGTTTTCTACTTTACTTTATATTTTTATTGTTATTATTTTGAATGCATTTTTTGGTTTATATCTGCAACCCTTTTTTATCTATGTTCTTGAGATGGAAACTTAAATTGCTAATTTTAGGCTTTTTTTCCCCCTAAATATGCTTTTCACATACATAAACCTCCTCTAAACACATTACCTTTACATTCCACAAGTTTTTTAATCTGGTGTATATTCACTATCTTTTATTTTGAAATATTATCAAGTTTCTGTTGATATTTCTTTTATGACAAGGGTTATTCTAAAACATACTGTTTAATTTCTTTTTTTAATTTTAGAGATGTGGGGTACAATTCAGGATTAGGTATACAAGTCATCACATACTGTTTAATTTCAATGTTGTTGAGTTTATCTAGTTAATTTTTTATCTAATTTATTTCATATTTAGTGAGAGAACAAACAGTTTTTATAAACTAACGTATGCTTCATGTGCTCTTGAAATAAGAAGGAAAATTCTGTTTGTGTTTGTGGCAATGTTCTGCACATCTCAGTTAGATAAAGTTTCTTTGTAATATGAGATTGATTTTATTTAATAGATATCAGACTATTTATTCATATTATTATAGCTTACAGTGAAAGAGTGTGGTAAAGTCTTCCCGTTTGAGATGTGTCTAATTACTCTGTCAGTTCTATGAATCCTGCCTTTATATTGGAATATATGTTAATGTGTATTTAAATGTATGATTGTTATTTTTTCTATTTATTGATCTCTTACCTCATTATATAATGCCTATGTCCAGAAATCATCTTGCTTATATACATTGTTTACTTATAGTATATACATACATCCATACACATATATATCAACTTTATTTTTCTTAATTTTTCTTTTTCTTTTTTTTTTTGAGTTGGAGTCTCACTCTGTCACCCAGCCTGGAGTGCAGTGGCTGCTCCCGAGCACCGCAGCTTCGACCTGCTGGGCTCTGGCTATCCTTCCGCCTCAGCCTTCCACGTAGCTGGAACTACAGGCGCGCTACCACACACAGCTACTTTTTTGATTTATTGTAGAGATGAGGTCTCGCCAAGTTGTCCAGGTGGGTCTCGAACCCGCAGGCTCTGGCAATACACTCACCTCAGCCTCCCAAGGCGGGGGATTACAGGCTGAGCCACATCAGACTGCCCTTCAGAAACACGAAAAAAGAGAAGAAATTGCCAGACAAACCAAAGCTGAAAGAGTTCGTCACCACAAGACCTGCCTTGTAAGAAATGCTATGGAAGGAAGGTTTTTCTGAGTAAAGAAAAAAAAAGATGTATGTAACAAGATGAACACATATGAAAGTATAAAACTCTTTAGTAAATATAAATGTATAGTCAATTTCAGAATACTCTGCTGGTGTAAGGATGGTGTGTAAATCACTTTTAATTCTAGCATAAAAGCTAAAAGTATTACAAATAACTATAGCTCCCCAATAATTTGGTAATGAATAGACAATATAAAAGCATTTAAAGTGTGACATCAATAGCATAAAATATGATAGGAATAAAAAGTAAAAGTATAAAATTTTTGTCTGCAATTGAAGTTATTATCAGCTTCAAATAAGATCTTATAACTATGAGATATGTTATGTAAGCCTTACAGGTAACCACAAAGAAAAAAAGCACTAGTAGATAAACAAAAGATAAAGAGAAAGGGATCAAAACATGCCACTACAAAAAAAAAAAAAAAATCAACAAATCACAAAGAAAGATAGCAAGAGAGGAAGAAGGAAACACAGGAACCATAAAATATTCAGAAAACAGTAGACAAAATGCAATAGCAAATACTTGTCAATAATTATAAATGCATCTTTAAGTTTAATAATCCTAATTCTATATTATTCAACCTGTAATTTAACCCCAAATTAATTTTTATATCAGATTTTGTACCTATAAGCTCTAGAATGTCCATTTGATTCTGTTTTACATATTCAGATTTTTCGGTGATGTTGATATTTTCATCTATTTTGTCCACCTATTTTTTATATTTTCTCTAAAAATATTAATTATAGTTATTTACTGTTAAATTAAAAATGTAAAAAACCTACAAAACTGTGACTATCCATCTATTTTCTGCTTTTAATGCTAATTATAGACCACATTTTTTTGTCATGTTGCCTGTGTAGCAATTGTTGACTATGTGATAGACAATTCTGAGATAGTTATCCTATTTCGCCAAATATTTTTTGTCTTCTTTTTGACAATTAGTAAAAGATTGATTACTTAAACTCAAATAGAAATTAAATGTGATAGGGGCTTATGTGTATTAGGACTCAGACTTGGTTCCCGTCTAGTACATAATTCTTCAGGTCCTTTGATTGAACGTATGTTGGCTTTCAATTTTCTCTGAAACACTATGATATATCAGGCTTTGACTTACATATGTTTCAGGCCATGTCCTCAATCTTATGAGCTTTCAAATACATTAATATTTGAAGAAGGTGATACATTTGAATGATGCTTTTGTATGCTTTATAAAATTACAGAAAATTTTACTATGCCTTTTAGAAGTTTTTTTTCTGACACTTCAGAATTTGGTGAAGACCAAAATTAAAAAAAAAAAATCTAACAGAAAAACAAATCATGCGTTTATATCCTCTTAGGTTTCCAATTTGTCTCACTAACACATCATGAGGGATAGTTTGTTGGTTACTTTTTATTCCACAGATTCTTTCTACCTGAGTAAGCCTGATTTTCAGTCTGTGATAAGACTTAGCAAATATGCAAATAAACTGCTGCAGATTGTCAACTTACTTCAGAAAGTTCCTCCTTTCTATAATATTTGAGTTCATCTACTCTTAGTGCTTCAGCAACGCTTGGGTATCTTTAAAAATATGTTTAATACTTTTTACCCAAGCTTATCTAGTAGTTGTAGTCTAAGCTTTGGCCTATAATAATTTATTTAAATCTTTCTTGAAAAGAGTTATGATAATTTATTTAACTCTTTCTTAAATTTTTCTGGATTATTTTATAGTGAAAATAATGAAAAGATTAATAGTTGGTTTATAGCATCATTTTGCATATCATATTTTATAAAATGCAACCTTCCAAATACCCTTTTTCAAACAGACATGTTATATGCAAAGGACAGATAAATAAATAAAAAAATTAAATTATATTTCTAAAAGTATCATATATAACTAAATCTAGAAATTAATATATTTTTGAAACTTTATCATCAATTAAAATTTCTGAAACTAGTGTTTGATTTTATGAGTTGGGTGGAAAAATATTTTTAATATCATGTTAAAGTTGTTGCTAAAGTCAGTGATAAGTATCAGAATCAAATGAAATTGATTAATATATTTTTAAATGTATTTTAATAGGTAGAATACAGTTTACTGACTCATTTAATTTATCTATAACAGATATAAATATTTACATTACTATGTTATGTTTTATACTAAAAATGATGGGATTGTGGAAAAAAGTTTCAATAGTCTGCCATTTTTGTAATAATTAAAATGCATATCTTGAGTTATTTTACTTAGGATAATGATCTCCAGCTCCATCCATGTTGTTGAAAAGGATATGATTTCATTCTTTTTTAAGGATGTGTAGTATTTCATGGTGTATATATACCACATTTTCATTATCCACTGATTGGTTGATGGGCATTTGGGTTGATTTAACATCTTTGCAATTGTAACTGTGCTGCAATGAGCATGCATATGCAGGTGTTCTTGTTGGGAGCTAAAAGTTCACAAGGATGGACATAATAGACAATGGGGACATTGATAAGGGGGGAGATGTGTGGCTAGAGTTAAGAAACTATCTAAGGGGTACAATGTTCACTATCTGGGGAATGGGCCACCAGAAAACCAATCCCCATCACTGCATAATATGTCCATGTAACAAATACACATATGTACTCCCTTAACCTAAAAAAAAAAAAAATCAGTCCATTGCAAATTACCACAGGCAACTTGCATAACTGCAGCCTGAAAAAATAATGCATAATTTGAAACAAATTTGTATATGTGTATCTTGGTCTGTTGGGACTCCTGTAATAAATTACAATAGACAAGGTGGCTAATAAGCAACAGAAATTTATTTCTTAGAGTTCTGTGGGTTGAAAGTCATAGATCAGTGTACCAGAATGGTTGGAACCTGATGAAGATCTATTTCCTGGTCAAAAATGGCCATCCTATTGCTATGCCCTCACTTGATAAAAGGAGCTACAGTGTCTCTTTACATAAGGGCACTAACCCCATTCATGGAGACTCCATTTTCATGACCTTATTAACTCCCTTAGGCCTCATCTTCTAACCATCATATTGAGGTTTAGAATTTCAGCATATAAATTTTGGGGGTCAGTTCATAACAATGTATAAATTAAATAATGAAATATTAATTGCAAGAGTAATGAGGATACTCAAAGGACTTATTGGAGTATAAATTCTATTCTTTTTTATTCTAAATTAACATAATATTGAATAAAAATAGATAACCTTAGTATAGCACTTAAAATTGCCAGCGACTATACTATGTTATCTACATAAATGATGATATTTAGTTCTTACAACAATCCAATATGGTAGCAATAATCATTGTGATGTTTTAAATATGAAGAAAATGAAGCCTAAGATGATTGATTATTTGAAGACTGCACAGCTAATGCAGAGGTAGAATAGTTGAGGTCACTTTTGTAAATCTTATTAAAAAATTGTGAAATATGCATTTAATTTCCTTCTTTTCTTTTTTACTTTGACATAGTTCAGTCATCTGAAGTCTCTGACTATGAGATTATGCTCTTCTGGTAGCTGATTTGCATTTCACAGACTAATTTTCAACCATATGGATTACTCTGGTTTTCCTCTTCTACTTATTAACAGGTAGTAAAAAGAATTTTAAAATTTTAACAATGGTTAATTGTTTAGAAGTTTGGAACTATTGGGCTGGGCTAGCAACCAAAGACCGTATACCACACAGTATGATTTGTTTTACAAGGATGGTCAAAAAGTATCAGGGAATGTTATAAATCTTGATTGTCAGTCAAAGCACAATTCTACCATTACCTAACTATATAAATAAAATTTAAATTAATTTACAAATAAATCATTCATATACATTATCTATACTCTTTCAAACCACAAGGAAGATAAGTGTTATCTCTATTTTGCAGATAGAGTCATAGTTGAAACATGAGAAGTTAAATACTTGAAAAAAAAATTTAGAGAAATTTTTCTATTTAAGTCAAACCTTACCACAAATTGTTTCTAAGAAACAAATCATTGAAGAAATCAAATAAATCTTGATTAAAAGGATCAGAGAAAGCAATATGTTAGCTGCATCTCCTTGATAGAGCTCTAGATCCTCACCCTTTTATCAACATGGCAGAAGAGTTTCTCCCAAGAATCCCGTGTTTTAAATGGAAAGCTTGAAACCTCATTCAATGTGATTACTATTTCTTTCTTTTGTGAAGGAAATCTAAGAAGGCAGAGAGAAGTACAGAGACCTTTTCCCGTTCCTGATTTCAGTGACCAAGAAAATTAGCATGAGTTCCCAAACCTCTCTGGAAACTAGGATCACCTCCTGTGCTGAAGTATAAGTACATAAACATGCATATGTATATTAATAGATGTACAGAGTAATTTATAAATAAATACACAAAAAAGATAATCAGCTGTCATTCTGTTGCATAAGGTAGGGTGGTGGTTCAGAGATGAAGGGATAGATCTTGGGCATTATTGTCTTAGAAGCTCTCCATTGTTAAAACCACACATGTTGAGGAACACCAGCTTATTTTTCACAGTGTAATAAATAACCTGTAATAATACCCTGAATATGTTGATTAGTTGGTATCAAAATTTTACACTCACTTGACTTTCATTTCAGAGCTGGCTGTCTCTTTAACTCTTCTCCTTATACACCTCTGTTCCTCCTCTGGCTCTTTCTTCAAGTGTTTGTCTTCCTAATGTAAATCTCTAGTTCTTTCACGTCTGCCACACTCTTACTAGTCTCTTATGTTATGCTGACTCCTTCTACATAAGATGATATTTTCCAATGGGCTTAAAGATGTTTGGAAACAATTTCTGCAAGTTTTTCTAATCATAAACACATATGTAATAGACAACCGAAGTCTATACATAAAAATCAAGTATGAGTCTCATATTAAGGAATTCATAGATTTTGTGGCATTATAAACCCTTTTCTTTCCCCTTCCCTTGGATTTATTTTGCTCAGACGCTGTCCATTTTGATTCTCCTTATATCAGTAGAATTCATTTGTAGGCTTATGAACACAGCACAATTCCAAGGTAGTTATTTCTTTTGAGAGAAAGAGAGAGGCAGAGAAACAGAAAGAAAGACAGAAAACTCCTATTCTTTAAATTTTTAGTGAATGACATTATTGCAGGGGTAGTAGGAATACTTTTCTTGTTGCTGTATATACATTATTTGATCTGGTAATAAATGTAAAATACAGTCTTACATAAACATACATACAAGCTAACAGTTGAAGGTGGCAAATGAATTATAGAATACAAAACTACTCCCTAGTAGCCTGACTATCCTGTGTGTATGAAATTGTGAACTATGTGAACAAAGCTTATTTAAAAGACTTTTCCTGAATAATATTTCTAACAGTGTAAGGAACCAGGACCTTGAAGTAAACCTTTTCATTTTTTGAAAGTGCATTTACTACTTTAAGATTCTGTCTGGAATCCTCTGTGCATTTATACGCTACCTCCTACTTCTTGCCCTGTGTACCTGAGTTCTGACACAGTGCAACATGAGAAACCAGCTTATCCTCCAAAGCTCATTTCTGACTGCTGATAGGGTACAGGTCAGTGCTAGTATAGACTGCTAAATCTTATGACTTTGTTGTCTGTGTTATACTGAAACTCAAGTGAAATACAATATTCTGGATCAATCAATCAACAAATGTTAAATAAGCAATCATAATGAGCCAGGCAGAGTAGGATACTAAAGTGGTATCAGACAAAGCCTCAGGAAGCTTAAAATTTAATTAGCTAGAAATTTTTAAAAATATAAAAAAATTAGACACCAAAAATATCACAGATAGTGTTAAAGTAAGCTAAGTTGTAGAGGTAATGATAACTACAAAACATACAGCAGAAAAATGATTTGTATCTAGAATATATGACTGTTGCTCACATAGCAATAAGTAAAAACTAAACAATTTATGTCAAAATGCACAAAAATAAGTACAAACAAGTTAGCCTTCAGGAAGTAGTTTGTGGAATTCTGAGTTAGAATGCTATTTCAATAATCCTGGTAGCACCAGTTATGGTGATAGTAGCAATGGTTATAATATCATATTGTGTATTTTATATGTTTTGAAATGTGAGTCAAAAGGATTTGATGGTAAGTTTGAAGTGAAGTAGAAGAGAAAGAGGTGTCAAAGATGACTTCAAAATTTAACCTGAGCAACTGAAGGTGAAGATTGCCACTCACTGCTCCAAAGAAGACAAAGAATCATATTTGAAGAAGAAAAATAGAAATTCAGATTGGGATATATTAAGCTATTTTAAATTTAAGTAGGGTTGGCAAGAGGACAGTTGAGAAAACAAATCTGGAGCTTATGATTTTGGTCTGGGATGGAGATATTGATATATAGTATATAGATAGTATCTAAGCCATGAGACTTGTGATTAACAAAGAGTGAGCATGGGTAGAGAGAGGCCCAAGGAATGAATCTAAAGGTACTTCAGATGATGAGGACGCTGCAACTGGGGCAGATAAAGATCAGTCTGTAAGTAGATGTAGAACCGAGAAAGTGTATTTTGTAAGTGAAGTGAACAAATTTTTTCATGAAGTAGGTGATGAACAACCATGCTAATCCTTTAGGTAAAGTAAAATGAGGGCTTCTAATGAACCAGTGCCTATAACAATTAGTTTTGAAGCTTGAATACAGCAGTTTTGTAGGAAGGTATGGAAGAAGGAATGATAGGTATTGCCTCAAGGGTGAGGGGAGGGATTAAAATAAATAATGCCGACATGAATTTGAGAGTTTTATTTTTAAGAGGATTAATAAAAGGGAGAATACCTGGATGAGAACGGATAGCAGCATTAAATTACCTTCACATTATGGAAGATATTAAGATCTATTTATATGCTGTTGGAATAATTTAGTAGAAAGGAAATAATGACGAAGAAAAGAGAGTGTAAAATTTCTGAAGAGATATATTCCAACAAGTAGGAAATAAGAGCTCAAAAAAGTTCACAAACAAAAAAGTTGACATAAACTAAAAGCATGATGGTTCACATGTTGTTATAGGAGACAAGCTGGATTACAGATGCAGGTAGGTAGGCAGGTACAGGTGAAATTACATGAATATCTCTTTGTCGCTTGCACAATATTAGTGAAAAAGTAATCAAGTTTTTTCAAGAGTGAATTTGAAGAAAGTAAAATAGATTTAACAAGAGTGATTAAGTGATGAGAATACAGACTAGCAAGATATACTAGAAATGTTAAGCAGCACCTGAATATAATAGTCTGAGACCAATTAATGTTTGTGCCTTTGAAAATATGTGCTTTCAAATCACATTCATTTGCTCAGGACCAAAGAAGAGAAAGAGGATTGGAGCTATCCAGGGCTAGAGTTTTTCTAGGAGATGTGATCAGTGGAGGAAGTGCAAGAAATGTGACTGTATGTGAATATGTAAAAGGCAATAATCTTAATAATGAAATAGGAACTACATTCAAAATACAACTAATGGGACACGAAGATGGAAGGGTTTGGTAAAATGTATTTGATAAAAGCTTTATAATTTATAGTCATAAGAAAAATTGTTGGACAGGGCTTCTAGAGAGTATGTGCTAGATAAAGCAGAGACTGTTAGAGCAAAATTATTACCATTGAGATTGTGAAAGGACCTCAGGTGTTGGTAATATAGAAGTTCAATATCTAATTGTGGGAGTGTTTGATTAAAGTAGAGATAGATAAGATAATTAAAGTAAAGAAAGTTAAGAAACTGTGAGGTCATATTTAAAGGATTATTAATGTGCTTATTAGATTTACCAAGAATATTGATGGGAGAAGTATGAGAGTTAATGTGGAGATAAAACAATAAATGAATGAAAGTCAGGAATTCTGTAGACAATTGCAGAAAGAAAGAGTAGAGGTTGACAAAGCTACTGACATGGTTTGTAAAATTTTTTCTCCCATTTTTATTTGTAAATCAAACAGAGAGGAAAAATTATCTTTAAGTAACAATGAGAAATACCTACTGCATTTCCAAGGTTGCTAACTTGAAAGATGTGGAAGAAGAAATTGCACCTGGGAGAATTGCAAGAAAATCAGGGTGCTTAGAAAATTGTCAGGTTTCAATTAAACAGGAAGGTGAAGGGAATTCTTAGAGAAGATGGTAAGAATAAGGGAAATTATTATCTCTAAGTTTTAGGTGGAACAGTGAAAGAGTTTTGGGAGTTGAGAAAGAGCAGAAATTAGGATTACAATAGACATACATGAAACCTTAAGGATGGGATTCCAGGTGATGCAAGATGACAGAGGATCTTGGCTTTATGGGGGGACTAAAACGAACAGAAATAAAATACATGATGCTGTTAATTTAGATAGACTCTGAGGCAGATCATGGTGATGAAGCTGAGGGCCATATGGGAAAGGAGGGAATAGAAGCCTTGCCTAAGATTCAGAGCTTTGGCACCTGCTGCCTCCCTGTGGATGGAGATGTAGAGAGCAGAAGAGCAGTGTTACCAAAGGCAATTGGGACTTTGAAGTTTCATAACAATTTTTTAAAAATAAAATAATTTTTCTTTAAAAAAGATAAGTTTTCCCAGTATATAGGTAAAATTAATATAAAAAGAATTATTTTTTCTTTGGAAGAAAGTAGAGATGCTTAAATTTTGTTTGAAAACATGTATAATAAGACATACATGCTAAAACTTTAGGGTAACCACTTTTATAGCTGAAAATGAATTTGCAGCTTCAAAAAAAATCTGCCTAGAGGAGAAAACAAAAGAAATGGAGGAGTCAATAAAGTTTAACAAAACAAAAAGAGACAGGAAAGAGAAAAAGAAAAAATAGCAATGGTAAAGAGAAGACCAAAATAAGACTTTAATATATCATCAAACATAATCATTGTAAACAAACTGAATGTACTTATTAGAATATGGATTATATAAGATTTATTTTAAATTTAAAACAAATTCCATCATATGTGCTTCTAAGCAACACACTTAAAATTAAGACACAGAAAAAATAAAAATTATATTCTAGGGAACACATATGAATCAAACACTAAACAAAATAAAGCTACAATGATAATATCTTTCAAAAGTAGACTCTAATAAAAAAATCAGTATTATAGATACAAAACAACAGAAAGATAAAAGAACATTCATAAAGAAAGTATTCTAATAGTAAAGTTGTAGCCACCTAATTATATAATTTTGAAATAAATAAAACAAAAAAGACAAAGTTAAATAACATTTCATCATAGTGAAGTGTTTTAATATGTTTGCCAAAAGTTTTAGATAAAACAGATAAAAGCCTATTAAAGGTACAGAATATTTGATCTATAATTTGATTATGTTTGTGTTTTCCTACAAACAACAAAAATTTTTAAAAAAACTTTCATAGAGCATAAACAGAAGTTGAACATCATAAAAGTCAGAAAGATCATCCTTTCAATATTCATATAGCTTTTTTTACTTGTCATGTGCAGTTAACAATATTCAATAAAAGTAAATATCCACAAAGAAAATGTGGCTCAAAATAAAACACATCTAGACACTAAAATTTACTCCAAAATAGCTCATGGATAAAAGTAGACATCACCATGGGCATTATGAAATCTATACTTCACAGCTAAATGACAATAATACCTACTTATAGGTAAATCTAAAATGGCGTTAGGAGGTAAATCAATAGCCTTATGAATTCAATGAAAATATTTTTTAAATGTATATAATTAGTTAAACATTCAAATTAAAAATTAGAAAAAAGGATAAATAAATACTAGGATAAATGATTAATAAAATAAGCACAGGAATTAATAAAAAAAAATTAAAATAGAGATTCAACCAAACCAAATTTTTTAAATAATATAAAATCACTATCAAGACAAACAGTGAAAGAGAAAAGACATAAATGAATTGAAATAGACTTTAAAAGACAGAAAAAATAATTTCAGGTCTAATTAAAAATTTTAAATCATAAGACTATAGGACAAATAATCTATGCTTCTGTAAAATTTGCATCATATAGACAATTTGTTGACATATTTCATAAGGAATTATGAAGCAGAGAACTTACATAAAACAACTATTTAGAAAATTAGATACATAATAAAACGTCACCTGAATCTAATTACATCAATACCAAAAGATTTTAAAGGTGAGTTTTACTAAAACTTCAAGAGAACTTACAACACTTGCATTGATGCTAGAGAAAAATGGTATAAAAATATTACAAACTCATCTTTATTTTTGATAAAGATGCAAAATACTACACAGTTAACAAAATACAATAATGTAGAAAAAAGTGTTTTGTGATCACATGTGATTATCCCAAGAATGCAAAAATAATACAATATTAAAAATTCAGTAAGGTAGATTTCCCCTGCCACTCTGACTGAATATGCTCTTCCTCATGAAACAACTATGAAGTGGCACAAATATATGACAAAATGATTTTCAAGCATATGATATCAAGTTAATGCAGACAATAATCCCTGAGAAAAAGAAAACAAACAAGGTGAGCCTGATGATTATCCCTAGATTCCTGTTTGGAAAGTTTCTGGGCAGCAGCTCAGGTGAGAGGTAATTAAGTGGAGTTCAAGGAGTGGGAGGTCCAAGGAGGCCACCTAATTATGGAGTTCACAGATCAGAATAGGGGGGGAAGATGGGGTCACACAGAATGCCCTAGTATCTAAAGAGGGTACCCCTTGAGTATTCAGCAACATACAGAGCAGCACAAGCACGTGAAGAAACTAAAGTGGGGTAAGAGCCACCCAAAAGAATTAGAGGGAACAATTCTTGAATTTCTCAAGAAGTCAGAAAAAGTTTGTGTTCCTAGCAGCTAGAATGGAAAAACAATACCATGATTCATGGAGTATTGCCTTGCTGGTGGAGGAAATATTAACCCTAGATTAAAAGCTGCTCAAATACCACCTCACAAAGCTTAAAAAAAGTCACAATTGGATTAGTATTTTTAAGTAACTTAATTGGGCTAATTTAGCAAAGCTGAAGGTACTCTAACAAATAAGAGCTAAGTTAAATTATTATTTATTTATTTTTTTTGAGTTGGAGTCTCACTCTGTCGCCCATACTGGAGTGCAGTGGCTGCTCCCGGCCACCGCAGCCTCGACCTGCTGGGCTCCGGCGATCCTTCCGCCTCAGCCTTCTGAGTAGCCGGAATTACAGGCATGTGCTGCCACGCCTGGCTGATTTTTTGGTTTATTGTAGAGATGAGGTCTTGCTGCCCAGGCGGGTCTCGAACCCACGGGCTCAGGCAATTCACTCACCTCAGCCTCGCAAAGGTGTGGGATTACAGGCTGAGCCACCAAGCCTGGCTAAGTTAAATTATAAAAAACTACCTAGTAACCAAAAAAGGTAAAATGCACAAAGTCTGTCATTGAATAAATAGTGTCCATACATGCAGAAAGGATGCTATATTTTTTGATAGCAAATTGACAATATTTAGTGAAATTGAAAGTATGGCAAGACCATTTGTAGACACATAGCTTACATAGAAGTTCTTACATATATGTATGTTACAAAATGTACAAAAATGTTTATGGTGTTCTTCATTATTAATAGCTAAAATTGAAGCAATCCACTATTTAACAGCATTGAAATGGATAAATAAGTATTGCTCTATTAATACAATGTTTTATCTAGAACAAAATGAGTGTCCCATGTCTTCATATATTTAAATTCTAAAAGCAGAAAGCTGAGCAAAGAAAAGTTTATTATGAAAATTATAAAACATGTATGACTGTACTACCTATTCTATGGTTGCATATATACAAAGTAAAAGTATAGAAATAAACTAAATTTTAAAAAGAAGAAAATGGGTGCATCTGAGGTAGAGGCAAGGAAAGGAAATTGGGGAAAAGATGATGGAAACCTTCAATTTTATCATTGATGTTTCATTATTTAAGAAAACATAAAAGTTTGAAAGAAATTATAATGAAATTTTTGAAAATAGGTATATTTTAAATTTTATATTATGGATTAAATTTTGCATATTATGATAAAAGTTTCAATCTGTCAACAAGAAATATCCACCCTAAACATATAAGCACCCAACATAAGAGCACCAATTTTCATAAAGCAACTTCTATGTAAACTTAAAAAAAGATATTGACTCTAATACTATCATAGCTGGGAACTGTACTACCTCACTCACAACCCTAGACAGATCATCACAATAAAAAAATTAACAAGGAGATCTGGAACTTCAATGTGATACTTCACCATATGGACTTCATACCTACAGAACATTTACCCAACAACCACAGAATATTCATTCTATTAATCACAACCCAGAATGTACTCTAAGATCAACCACATCTTTGGCCATAAATCAAGCATAAACAAATTTCATAAGATTGAAATCTTGCCATGCACCTTCTCAGACCACAGTGGGATAAAAATAAATGTCAACACCAACAAAGTTCCCCCAAACCCACAAAGACATGGACACTAAACAGCATGATGCTAAGCAGTTCTTGAGTCAATGTAGAAATCAAAACAGAGATTAAAAGATACCTGGAAACAAATGAAAAGGAAGAAACATCTTATCAAAACCTCTGATGCCATAAAAATAGTACTAAGAGGGGAATTCATATCTCTATGAACACGTATGAGGAAAATGGAAAGATCACAAGTTAACAGCCTAACAAAACACCTGAAGGAGCTGGAAAACCAAGACCACCAAAACCCTGATTTGGCAGAATAACCCAGACACCAAAATAAAAGCCCAAATTCAGGACATAGAAGACAGAAAGATAACACAAAAAGTAAAAGAAACAAAATCCTGGTTCTTTGAAATGATAAACAAGATTGATGGTCCTCTAGCTAGACTGATGAAGAAAAAGTGAGGAAAAGCCCAAGTAAACACAATCAGCCATGCAAAAGATGAAGTCACAACTGATCCCGAAGAAATACAAAAGATTATCAGAGACTATGTACACTTGTATGGAAACAAACTTGAAAACCTAAAAGAAATGGAGGACTTTTTGACACCACACAACCTCCCCAGGCTGAAACAAGAAGAAATTGAGACTCTGAAAAGACCAATAACAGCTCAGGAAATTGATTATGTCATAAGAAAACTATCTACAAAAAAAAAAAAAAAGCTCTGGATCACAGGCTTTCCTGCAGAATTCCACAAAACATATAAGGAGGAGCTGATACCAATCCTATTGAAAGTATTCCAGGCAATTGAGAAAGACGGAACTCTACCCAAATCATTTTATGACGTTAGCATCACATTGATACCCAAACCAGGTCAAGATTCAACAAAGAAAGAGAACTACAGGGCAATATTCTTGATGAACATAGATACTACAATTCTCAACAAGATCCTAGGAAACCAGATTCAATAACACATCTCAAAAATCATCTACCATGAACAAGTAGGCTTCATCCTCAGGATGCAGTGCTGGGTCAACATTCATAAGACTATAAACGTAATTAAATACATCAACGGATATAAAAACAAAAACCACATGATTAAATCATTAGACACAGAAAAAAACTTTTGGTAAAATCCAGCACCTCTTCTTGATAAAAACCCTTGAACATCTAGGCATATGTGGAACACACCTCAAAATACTAAGAGCCATGTATGAGAAACCCCCCGCCAGAATGCTGCTAAGCAGACAGAAATTGGAACAATTTCCCTCAAAAACTGGAACAAGACAAGGATGCTCACTTTCACCCCTACTCTTCAACATAGTTTTGGAAGTCCTAGGTAGAGCAATCAGAAAAGAGAAGGAGTTTAGGGGTTTCCAGATAGGAAAAAAGAAGTCAACATATCCCTCTTTGCAGATGACATGATTCTATACCTTGAAAACCCAAGAGAATCTGTCAAAAACCTCCTTGCACTGATAAAGGACTTTGGCAAAGACTCAGGGTATAAAATAAAAGTGCAAAAGACAACTGCATTTCTATACACCAACAGAAATCTAAATAAAGAGCACAATTTCATTCACAATAACCACACACACAAAAAAATCAAATACCTTGGCATCTTTCTAACCAGAGACATGAAAGATATTTACAACAAAAACTACAAAACACTGCTCAAAGATGACACAAACAAATAGAAAAATATTTCATGCTAATGGATCGGAAGAATCAAGATTATTACAATGTCCATCCTACCCAAGGCAGTATACAGATTTAATGCAATATCCATTAAATCACCAGCATCATTCTTCTCATATCTGGATATGACAGTACAGGAATTCATATGGAAACATAAGCAACCACGAATAGCCGAAACAATCTTCAGTCAAAAAAAAAAAAAGTAGGAGGTGTCACACTCCTAGATTTTAAACTCTATTATAAAGCTAAAATAATCACAACAGCCTGGTATTGGTACAAGAACAGACATATAGACCAATGGAACAGGATAGAGATTCTGGAAGGAAAACCTCAATTTCTCAATCAACTCATCTTTGGCAAATCCTCCACCAACAACCACTGGGGTGAAGAGATCCTATTGAGTAAATGGTGCTGGGGAAACTGGCTAACCACATGCAGAAGTTTAAAACAAGACCCCTACCTATCACCACACACAAACATCAACTCTAAATGGATCAAGGACCTAAACATAAAACCTCAAAGTATAAGAAACTTAGAAAAGGCAAGAGACACCCTTATGGAAATTGGAACTTGTTGGGAGCCGGCCACAGAGGCCCACTGAGCGTTAGGGATCAGGAAGGGCCATTGACCCTGAGACCACTAGGATGCATTTGGGAGCTATTGACCCCATTTCCTCCCCCTTTATACTCAGCACTAACCAGATTAAGCTCCTGTGAGCTCAAAACATAAAAACTCTGAGACCGGGAAGAACACAAGCTAACTTTAGAAGCTCATTGCTCCCATTCTTCCACAAACTGCAGTTTTGGCTTTCACACAACTTATAATTCAAACTCGTGTCACAGCTAAGAGCCTTAGTATTGGTCACAGGCTTCTGGGTCATGATTTTAGGATTTATTGAAGGTGTAAATTGTAGAATATAGTTTTAGAAGACAGTCATTTTGTTGAAAGAATGTGACTGGGTTACTTGCAGGTAGCCCACTGTGAACTTTGGACTGGGCCACATTCCAAACATTCTGGGATGGACCACTTTCATTTGTAAAGTAAATACTTAAGCTTCTATAGGATTATTTAACTTGGCATAAATCAATCAGCTTAGGATGAAAAAGGTTTATAGAACATGTCAGTCACGGATTAGGTTATCCTTTGTTATGGGATTTTAAGATTATCACATGAAAAGGGTTTAAAGGCTATCATTGATTAAGTTTTCTTGGATTAAGGTTTCTGGTGGGTGGGGGATGCCCCTCCCACATCTGACTTTGTGTATAAAAGACCCATTGTAATTCCCAATAACACACATGGCTTCTGCACTAGACTGGAGTACAGTCTCTTTCTTTCTCTCTCTCTCTCTCTCTCTCTCTTTCTCTCTTTCTTCCTCCTCCCAATCGCCGACGCCGTCTCCACTTTTGGGGTACCCTGAACCTGGCTGGATCTGGTCTCCGGCAAGTTGGAGTCTCACTCTGTCACCCAGGCTGGAGTGCAGTGGCATGCTCCCGGCCACCGCAGCCTTGACCTGCTGGGCTCTGGCGATCCTTCCGCCTCAGCCTTCCAAGTAGCTGGAACTACAGGTGCACGCTACCACACCTGGCTAATTTTTGATTTATTGTAGAGACGAGGTCTCGCCAAGTTGCCCAGGCGGGTCTCAAGCCCACGGACTCAGGCAATCCACTCACCTCAACCTCCCAAAGTGCTGACATTACAGGCTGAACCACCGAGCCCGGCCCAGCCTTGACTTTTTAATGATAGTCATCTTTGTCAATGTTAGGTGGTATCTCCATGGTATTTTGATTTGCATTTCTCTGATGATTAGTGAGACTGAGCATTTTTTCATATGTTTGTTGACTACTTGAATGTCTTCTTTTGGAAAGTGTCTGTTCATGTCCTTTGCCCACTTTTTAATGAGTTTTTTTGTTTT
>NW_007247513.1:152263-184375 GCF_000164805.1 Carlito syrichta
TTTAAAGGCAATCATTGATTAAGTTTTCATGGATTAAGGTTTCTGGTGGGTGGGGGATGCCCCTCTCACATCTGACTTTGTGTATAAAAGACCCATTGTAATAATTCCCAATAATACATATCGCTTCTGCACTAGACTGGAGTCCAGTCTCTTTCTTTCTCTCTCTCTCTCTCTCTTTCTCTCTTCTTCTCCCCAGTCGCTGATGCCGTCTCCACTTTTGGGGTCTCTGAACCTGGCTGGAGCTGGTATCCGGCAGGAACTGGCAATCAATTCCTGATCAAAACCCCAAGTGCCCATGCCATAAGAGATAAGATAGGCAAGTGGGACCTCATCAAGCTACAAGCTTCTGCAAAGTCAAAGATACCATCAAGAGAGCAGGAAGACAACACACAGACTGAGAAAAAATATTTGCCAAGTGTATGTCTGGTAAAGGCCTTACATCTAGGCTTTACAAGGAACTCAAACATGCCAAAAAAGCAAAAACAAAAACAAAACAAAACCACAACAAAAACAAACAAAAAATGAAATAGCCCCATTAAAGTGAGCCAAAGATATGAATAAACACTTCTCAAAAGAAGATATGAGCAGCCAACAGATACATGAAAAAATGCTCAGCCTCACTAGTCATCAAAGAACTGCAAATTAAAACTACACTGAGATACCACTCAACTCCAGTCAGGATGGCCATCATCAATAACTCGAAAAACAACAGATGCTGGAGGGGATGTGGTGAAAAGAGAATACTTCTACACTGTTGGTGGGAGTATAAACTAGTACAGCTGTGTGGAAAATAGTGTGGTAATCCCTAAAATATCTAAAAATCAACTTTCCATATGACTCTGTAATCCTCCTTCTGGGAATATACCCAGAAGAACCCAAATCACTCTATAAACAAGAGACCCGCACATGAATGTTTATCGCAGCATTCTTCACAGTAGCAGCAACATGGAACCAACAGTGCTGCCCCTCAAAAGAGGACTGGATAAAAAAAAAAAAAAAAAAAAAACATGGTATATATACACGATGGAATATTATGCAGCTATAAAGAAGGACAAAATCATGAACTTCACAGCAACCTGGATGGAGTTAAAGTCTATAATACTGAGTGAAGTATCACAGGAACAAAGAACTGAGTATCACGTGTTCTCACTCATAAGCGGACCTTGAACAATTATCATAATACGATAAGAAAAGCATTGGCAGTAGCAGGAAACTGCCAGGGCAGGGGAGAGAGAGGCAGGATTGTCAGTAGTAGAATCTGCCAGGGGAGGGGAGCACACCTCATCAACAAGGGTACTTGCATAATGAACATTTATAAGCCTAACCCTGAATTGTATCCACATCTTTAAAATAAAAAAAATTAAAAGAAAAAAAAAGATTAAAGTTATGGATTGAATTATGTTCCCACAAAATTCATATGTTGAAGCCCTAACCCTCATTGTGACTGTATTTGAAGACGGAGTTTTTAAGGAAGCAATTAAGAGTAAATGAAATCATAAAGGTGGGGCCCTAATCCCAAGGGTTGATGTTTTTATAAGAAGATGAAAAATACCAGAGAATTTTCTCTCTCTCTCTGTACTTGCATGGAAAAAAAGGTCATGTGAGGATACAGAAAAAAAGTAATCAAAAAAATAAATAAATAAAAAGTTTTGTTTTATGTTAAAAAGTATGTTTTGTTATTTGTTTTTTTTAAAAGCAACAACCCTAATTAAAGTAACAATGACATGATATTTCAGTCATAAAAATGAAAAATTAATAAAAATCTAACAATATTAAAGACTGGCAAGGTTGTAGAAAAATATACTCTCACACATTTGTATGCTTATGAGGTAAATAGATATTCTGAGGAGCAACATGACAGCATCCAATGAAATAAAATGCTCATTTCCTAAGATTCAGCAATTCTTTCTTCATAAACTTTAAACACTCTGCACAGATACATATTGGCTATATATACTGATCACTACAATACTGTGTATAATGGTTAAAAACTAGAAATTTGCCTATTCACCTATCAGACATGAATAAATATTAGCATATTTATACAAGATATGAGTATACAGTAGTTAATAGGAATAAATTTTAACTATTCTAAATACACACACACACACACAGACACACATATGTATATGCAGTATTGAATGTGCATTTATTTCAAAATAAATTTTTAAGACACACAAGTTGAAACAAATGACAACATTAGTGTAATTCTTTATATATAATTATATAATATACTGCTCATGGATACAGATGTATATATATAAAAAATAAAATAGAAAACACTACACAGAAATTGTGAAAGGATTGTTTCTTGGAATAGATGGGAGGCATGGAATGGGATTGAAAGTATTGGTAAAGGTGAGTTTTCAAAAGTTTTACTAACTTTTTAAAGAATAATAAACATATTTATTTATTCTTAATTACACGTATGAATATACTAGCAGTGAATTTTAAAGAGTAGATGCTTTCAAAAAATGATAAAAACAAACATGACAAAAGAATAAAGAGATCATTTTTGGTATTGACAATATGGATGATTGTAATTTTATGGGTCATAAATTTCTGTGTTTTTCTACCTTTTTAAAATGAGAAAATATCACAATATATTGCACAATCAACAAATATACAAACAGATTTAATAGGACAAGATATTTTCTTCCTTCCCTCCTTCCCTCCTTCTTTCTCTTCTTTCTTTCCTTCTTTCCTTCTTTCCTTCTTTCTTTCTTTCTTTCTTTCTTTCTTTCTTTCTTTCTTTCTTTCTTTCTTTCTTTCTTTCTTTCTTTCTTTCTTTCTTTCTTTCTTTCTTTCTTTCTTTCTTTCTTTCTTTCTTTCTTTCGAGTCAGAGGCTCACTCTGTTGCCCAGGCTGGAGTGCAGTGGCATGCTCATGGTCACTGCAGCCTGAACCTGCTGAGCTCAGGTGATCCTTCCATCTCAACCTTACAAATAGCTGGAACTACAGGCACATGCCACCATGCCCAGCTTACTTTTTGATTTATTGTAAAGACTCAGGAGTTGGTCTCCAACCCCTGAGCTCAGACAATCCTCTTGCCTTTGCTTCCCAAAATGCTGGGATTACAAACTTGAGCCACTGCGTCTGGCCAAGAGATTATTTTTCAAATGAGAGTTCTACTTGACCTCATAGAAGATAGAAATCTATATGGGCGCAGCATTCTGAAACCACTTTGTTTTTATTTTTATTTTTTTTCTAAATAATCCAGATAGGAAACTAAGAATGTCAGCTCCAGGTGGGCAGAGTTTTTTGTATGCTTGAGACTATTTTAATAATGTGAATGAGCTGTGGTTGGGACAATGGATGGACAATTGCAGATGAACGGAAGCCATCCCAGGAATGCTGAATGACACAATCTAAATAGAAGAATTTAGGTTTATATGCTAAGTAGTAGGTTGGTGCAAAAGTAATTGTCACTTTGGACTGAATTTTAAATCATTATATTTAGACTCAAACATATCTTTATTAATCAAAATAGGAACCATTACAATCAACATATTTTTGCCAATAGTAAATAAGTTTGTTTTTTCCTGTAGCATAAAAATCCAAGTTTTGTTATTCAGTGAACTCTTGGAAAGCATTTTCTGCATCCTGCTGGTTGTGGAAGCATTTTCTCTGCAAAAAGTTTTGAGATACTTGAAGAAATGGTAGTCAGTTGGCAAGAGGTCAGGTGAATATGGCAGATGAGGCAAAACTTCATAGCCCAGTTGGTTCAACTTTTGAAGCTTTGATTGTGTGATGTGCAGTCAAACCTTCTTATGGAGAAGAATCGGGCCTTTCTGTTGACTAATGCCAGCAACAGGTGGTGCAGTTTTTGGTGTGTCTTACTGATTTGTTGAACATACTTCTCAGATGTAATAGTTTCACCAGGATTTTCAAAGCTGTGGTGGATCAGACTGACTGCAGATGACCAAACAGTGACCATGACCTCTTTTTGGTGTAAGTTTGGCTTTGGGAAGTGTTTTGGCACTTCTTGGTCCAACCACTGAACTGGTCATCACCAGTTGTCATATACAATCCACTTTTTATCACGTCACAATCAGATCATTATTGTTGCATAGAATAAGAGAAGACAACACTTTGAAATGATGACTTTTGTGATTTTCAGTCAGTCTATTGAGGCACCCACTTATAGAACTTTTTTACTTTTCTAATTTCCTTCAAGTGCCAAATGACCAATGACCATTGAGTTCTTTGACAACTTCTCATGAAGATCAGTTTTAATGATTGCTCTCAATTGGTCATTGTCAACTTCTGATGGCTGGGCATCATGCTCCTCATCTTCAAGGTTTTTGTCTCCTTTGCAAAACTTCTTGAACCATCACTGCACTGCATGTTCATTAGTAGTTCCTGGGCCAAATGTGTTGTTGATGTTCTGAGTGTTGATGTTTCTGCTGCTTTATGACCCATTTTGAACTCAAATAGGAAAATTTATTGTATCTGTTTTTTGTTTAACATCATTTCCATAGTTTAAAATAAATATAAAATAAACAGCAATTAATAAGTCATTAGCAAAAAATCATAAAGTGAGAAATGCACATTAAAATGATGTATAACATGACCATGCTTATTGAAGAATGTGTTATAATATTAAATGGCAGATATCAACAATGCAAAAACTGAAATTATATTTGTACAAACCTAGAGTAGAACAATGAATCAGGCCAGCAGGTCAAAAGATGAATATATTATGGATGTCCAGAAAGGAGCACGATCTGGTTTGAGGAGGAAAGAGTAGATGGCTAGCAAAATGAGGAATGATAGGGCAGTAGACACAGAGAAATTTGTGTTTCTAATAGGGAATTATTGTAAGAACAGAAAACAAGATAAAAACAATGAATAAGAAAAAAGATCTAATTATTGAATTAAGAGCACTAATTTAGTTCAAAGAGAATGAGGAGAGAGGATACTTAATATGAATTTTTTTAAATGTTTTTTATTTTAAAATTGTGGGGTACAGTTAAGGATGATTTTTAGAACTTTTAGGAATTGCCACACTGATTTCCACAGAGGCTATACTAGTTTACACTCCCACCAACAATGTAGAAGTGTTTCCTTTTTTCCACATCCTCTCCAGCATCTGTTATTGTTTGAGTTATTGATGATGGTCATTCTGATTGGAGTTAGGTGGTATCTAAGTGTAGTTTTAATTTGCATCTCCTTGAGGACTAGTGAGGCTGAAAATTTTTTCATGCATCTATTGGCTACTCATATGTCTTTTTTTGAGAACTGTCTATTCATATCTTTTGCCCACTTTGTAATGGGGCTGTTTTTTTTTTGTTTTTTGTTTTTTTCCTTCAGCACATTTGAGTTCCTTGTAGATCCTAGATGTTAGGTCTTTGTCAGACATAGAGTTGGCAAATATTTTTTCTCAGTCTGTGGGCTGTCTCCCTGCTCTCTTGATGGTTTCTTTGACTTCGTAGAAGCTTCTCAGTTTGATGAGGTCCCACTTGTCTATCTTATCTCTTAAGGCATGGGCACTTGGGGCTTTGACAAGGAATTGGTTGCCAGTGCCAATTTCCATAAGAGTGTCTCCTGCATTTTCTAAGGTTCTTATAGTTTGAGGTTTTACTTTTAGGTCACTGATCCATTTAGAGTTAATTTTTGTATATGGGGATAGGTAGGGGTCCTGTTTCAATCTTCTGCATGTGGTTAGCCAGTTTTCCTAGCACCATTTATTGAATAGGTTCTTGTCTCCCCAGTGGTAGGTTGTGGAGGCTTTGTTGAAGATGAGTTGGTTGAGAAATTGAGGTTTTGCTTCTGGAATCTCAATTCTCTTCCAGTGGTCTATATGCCTGTTCTTGTACCAATATCAGGCTGTTTTGATTATTGTAGCTTTATAGTGAAGTTTAAAGTCTGGTAGTGTGATACCTCCTGCTTTGTTTTTTTTTTGTTTTGTTGTTATTGTTGTTGTTTTTGCTTAGGATTGTTCTGGCTATTCTTAGTCATTTGTGTTTCCATATTAATTTCTGTATTGTTTTTTCTAGATCTGAGAAGAATGTTGGTGGTAATTTGATGGGTATTGCATTAAATCTGTAGATTGCCTTAGGTAAGATAGACATCTTAACAATGTTGATTCTTCCAATCCATGAGCATGGGATATTTTTCCACTGGTTTGTGTTATCTTTGATTTCTTTAAGCAGTGTTTTGTAGTTTTCATTGTAAAGTTCTTTCACATCTTTGGCTAGGAAGATGCCAAGGTATTTCTTTTTTTTGGTGGCTATTGTGAATGGAATTGTGCTTTTTATTTGGGTTTCTGTTTGTTTATTATTGGTGTAAAGAAATGTGATTGTCTTTTGCACATTTATTTTATACCCTGAGACTTTGTCAAAGTCCTTTGACAAAGGAGGTTTTTGACAGATTCTCTTGGGTTTTCAAGGTATACAATCATGTCATTTGCAAAGAGAGATAACTTGACTTCCTCTTTTCCTACTTGGATATCCCTGATTGCCTTCTCTTTTCTGATTACTCTAGCCAGGACTTCCAAGATTATGTTGAACAGGAGAGGTGAGAGTGGGCATCCTTGTCTTGTTCCAGTTTTCAGGGGAAATGGTTCCAGTTTTTGTCTGTTTAGGAGTATGCTGGTTGTGGGTTTCTCGTAGATGACTTTTACTATTTTGAGGTATGTTCCACATATGCCTAGATGTTTGAGGGTTTTTATCAAGAAGGGGTGCTGGGTTTTTATCAAAAACTTTTTCTGTATCTAATGATATACTAATGTGGTTTTTCTTTTGACATCTGTTGATATACTTAATTACATTTATGGTCTTACAAATGTTGAACCAGCCTTGCATCCCAGGGATGAAAGCCTACTTGGTCATAATGGATGATTTTTGAGATGTGTTGTTGAATCCAGTTTGCTAGGATCTTGTTGAGAATTTTAGCATCTATGTTCATCAAAGATATTGGCCTGTAGTTCTCTTTCATTGATAGGTCTTTACCTGGTTTGGTTATCAATGTGATGTTAGCTTCATAAAATGATTTGGAGGAGAGTTTCATCTTTCTCTATTGCCTGGAATACTTTCAGTAGGATTGGTATCAGTTCCTCTTTATATGTCTTTCAGAATTCTGCTGGAAAGCATCTGATCCAGGGCTTTTTTTTTTTTTTTTGGTAGGTAGTTTTCTTATGACATAGTCAATTTCCTTGATTGTTATTCGTCTATTTAGGTTTCAATTTCTTCTTGTTTCAACCTAGGCAGGTTGTGTGATGTCAGAAAGTCCTCCATTTCCTCAAGGTTTTCAAGTTTGCTTCCATATAAGTGTACATAGTAGTCTCTAATGATCTTTTGTATTTTTTCAGGGTCAGATATAACTTCATCTTTTGTGTTTCTGATTATGATTATTTGGGCTCTTTCTCTCTTTTTTGTGGTCCATCAATCTTGTTTATCCTTTCAAAGAACCAGCTTTTTGTTTCATTGACTTTTTTGTATTATCTTTTTGTCTTCTATGTTCCAGATTGGGCTTTTATTTTGGTGATCTGTGTTCTTCTGCTGCAGTTAGGGTTTTGGTGGTCTTGCTTTCCTAGCTTCCTTAGGTGACTTGTTAGGCTAATATTTTGTGATCCTTCCATTTTCTTCATGTGCATTTGTAGAGATATTAATTTCCCTCTTACTACAGTTTTCATGGCATCCCAGAGATTTGGTAAGATGTTTCTTCATTTTCATTTATTTCCAGGTATCTTTTATTCTCTGTTTTGATTTCTGCATCCACCCTGGAGTTGTTTAGCATCATGCTATTTAGTGTCCATGTCTCTGTGGACTTTGGGGGAAATTTGTTGGTGTTGATATTTATTTTTATTCTACTGTGGTCTGGGAAGGTCCATGGCAAAATTTCAGTTGTTTGAAATTTGTTTATGCTTGATTTATGGCCAAGGATGTGGTCAATCTTAGAGTACATCCATGTGGAGATGAGTAGAATGTATATTCTATGGTCATTGGGTGGAGTGTTCTGTAGGTTTCAAATAAGTCCATATGGTCAAGAGTCATATTGGTTCTGGATCTCGTTGCTAATTTTTTGTCCTGATGATCTGTCTAGGGTTGTGAGTGGGGTTAAAGTCCCCAGCTACGATAGTGTTAGAGTCAATATCTTTTTAGAGTTTACCAAGAAGCTGCTTTATAAAAGTTGGCGTTCGTATGTTGGGTGCATATATGTTTAGGATGGATAATTCTTGTTGCTGGATTGAACCTTTTATTATTATTTAGTGACCTTCTGTATCTTTTGTAATCTTTGATAGCTTAAAGGGGATTTTGTATGAGATTAAGATTGCAATTCCTCCTTTTTTGTATTTTGTTCATCTGAAATTTTGCTTCCCATACTCTTACTTTGAATCTGTGAGTGTCCTTTCTAGTGAGATGAGTCTTGGAGGCAATATATTGTTGCTTGGTGATATTTTATCCATTTTGTCATTCTATGTCTTTTCAGTGGTGTACATAGTCCATTCATATTCAAGCTAATTATTGAAATGTGAGAGTTGATACCTATCATGAGGTTCTTATAGAGTTGTTATTTTACATGTTTGTTTGTTGTCTTTCTTTTGGTTTTTGATTTGGTTCATGTATGTTTTTCATCTTTTTCCTGTACTCTCTGAAGAACATTGTTGTTCTTTTTTTCTTTTCTTCTGTTTTAATACTTTCTTAAGTGTTTCTTGTAGAAGTGATCTGGAGGCAGCGTAAGTTCTTAGGGTTTGGATATCTGGGAGAGATTTTAATTATCCCTCACTGATGAAGCTTACCTTGGCTGGGTAGGTTATTCTTGGTTGAAATTGTTTATCTTTTAGAACTTTGAAGCTAGGGCTCCATGCTCTCCTAGCCCGAGGGGTTTCTGTAGATAAATCTGCTGCTATTCTAATTGGTCTTCCATGGTAGGTAGTCTGACCATTTTCTCTTGCTGCCTTTAGGATTTTTTCTTTTATATTTACTTTGTTTAGGTGAATTATTATGTGGCTGGGAGTTGGTCTTCTCATTTGTTGTCTTGTAAGGGTTCTCTGAATCTCTTGTGTTTGAATTTTTGCATCACTGATGAGATGATGGAAGTTTTCTTGAATAATGTCATTGAATATTTGTTCCAAAGTGGTCTCTGTCTCTCTTTCTTTTTCAGGAAGTCCAATTACTCTTATGTTTGGTCTCTTGAAGTAATCGCTCATCTCTTGAAGGTTTTGTTCTGTCTTTTTAAGCTTCTCTTCTATGTTTTTGACAGTTTGGGTTAGTTCTATATTTTGGTCCTCAAGTTCTGAGATTCTTTCTTCTGCTTTGCTAATTCTGCTTTCCATTCTTCTCAACTTGTTATTTATTTCATTCACAGTATTCTTTACTACTGTTATCTCAGTTATCAATTCCTTCCTATTTTCCTCTTGTCTCTCCTCAATTCTTTTTAATCTGTCTATTAGTGTCTTGATATCTGGGTTTGTAGTTTGAGACCAATCATTTTGGGGCTCTTCATTGTTTGCATTCCGAAGTCTGTTTTCTCAGTGTCTGACCTCCCAGAGGTCTGTGTGAGACTCATATTCTTCTTTTGGTTTTTCTTCATTTATAAAGATTTTCTCTGCCCTTTTCCCTCCCCTTCTTTAATTCTGTTTTTCAGGGAAGGTGGGGTTGCTTTTACTTCTTTTTGTTCAATTCCCCTGTTCTTCTTTATGAGGATCCTCTGGCTTTGTTCACTTCTGAGGCTGGACTATTGGTTGAGGCCATACTTTTTGCAATTTTGAGATTTAATTGAGGGGGAAGCTGTGATTCACAATCTATCTGCAGATCCCAGTATCCACTGACAGGTGTATGGGCACCTGGAACCCACTTCCCATTGCCTTACAATCTGTCCATGCAGTGGGGGTTTATGTGTGCTCCCTGGAACTAAAGGAGGTAAGAAAAATAAAAATAATGGAAAAAGGAAGGGTTAAGAGGAAGTTGGAGAGAGTGAAGACTAAGAGGGAAAACAGACATACATACCAACTAATGAATGAAAAGAGACACAACGCCAGAAAAGATTAACAAACAAACAAAATTCCCTCAAGCATACTGGTAATCACAAAAAGATAGTCCAATAAAATAATGCCTTTTGATGTATTCTTCCCCAACACAAACAGGTAGTCTAAGTCAAAAATCAAACAAAAGTGAACAAAACAAAAAATCAAAATATCAAAATAAAAAATCAAAATAAGAAACCAGACTAGCTCCGAGTTCTTTCCTGAATGTCTAAAGTCTCCCCAGCTCTGATCTCTAGCCACTCCCCTCTGCTCTTGTGGCAAGCTGATAGGGTTACTCATAGCTTGGGTCAGTTCCCTTGGCTTGCTGCCTGACAGGTCTGCCACACAGAACTGAGTTGTCTGTGTCTAATTCAGTGTAGGTGAGGGGCTTCTGTTTTCCTGGTTTCGTGAGGTTACCTTATGTCACAAAGTGGAGGCTGCAAGGAGTTGAGCAGAGCAATGCAAATCTCTGCCTGGAACATGGCTGTGGTGGATGTCTCCTCACCAGGCATGGACTTCTCTTGACTTTCCCCAATCCTCTCTCTCTACTCATCTGGGGCCCCACTGGATCCGCTATGAAGGGCGATGATGGTGTGTGTCTGGCATCAGGCACTGTGTACCAGTGAGATAACTAGGTGCTGCAGTTTAGCATGCTGCAGGTGGTTTGGGATTGGGGAAGAAGCTGGGAATACCCTGGGGCCGGAGCTGAGAGCTGCAGTGGCAGTAGCTGCTCAGCATCTGGTAGCAACCATAGCAGTGATCCCTTGCAGAGGCCATAGTGTGGCAGCAGCAGTTTGCTGCTGCATGGGACTGGCTATAGCAGCCACTCTCCCATGGTGGCGGCAGCTGCAGGGTCGCTTCAGGAGCCACCTTTTGTGGAGATCTTCACAGTTCAACTTGTCCTGTCGCCATCTTGCCGAGTGTCCAATATTAAATGTTTAATTCAGGCACTACCACTTACTGACTAGATAGGCACGCTTGGTGGCCTAAATAACAGCAAGATCCAAAACCAACTCTTTCTTCCTTGACTTTCCCAGTCTAGTTGAGTGTGTTCATGTGACACTTCTTCTACATAATATCTAAGGAAAAATTTTTGGGAGCTTCTGTGGAAAATTTTACTTTACTAATAATTTTTTTCTGATGTATCCTTTTTCCTTTTCTTTCTGCCTCAAATGAAAACATAATTCATATTGTTGAAGTAGCTCTCTTACAATCACAAGAAAAAAAAGACTGAAAGTGTTATAGAGAACTTGTTACTGATATCATTGTACAACCTAGGTCAGGATTATTTACTTCTTTTTATAAGAGAAATATAAGCCCCAATTTAGTTCATATATTATGACCAAGTTTTTGATACTCACAAGTGAATGCATTCCTAACTTATATGTGTGTTTTATAACTTTGGGAAGTTATTCAAATGCTCTGAATCTCAGTTTCATTATTTTTACATATTATATGCATTGAATGAGATAATAAATGCTTTTTGGTGTGTGTTTCATATTAAGCCCAGTGCTTAATATTAAAAGTGTTTAATAAGTAGAATTACTTATTACAGTCACTGTTAAAAAACAAAACTGTTAAAAAGGAACCATTGATAAGGCAGATATGAGGCCAATTGAAGAAAATGTTCCCTATATTGCTCCTACTTAGGAACAGAGATGTTTTAAACTCAGCACTTAGACTAAGTGTTGTGGTATGGGTTAAATGGCTTAGCCATCAAGATTAGATGGATGTAGAAACAAACTGGTGAATCATTATTTATATATATTTAAATATATTTTTGACATATAGTCAATACCCCACACCGATAGTGCACATGTATAAATTACATAGCATTGGTTAATCTCAGCTGGCATAAATTAACCTCATTCTTATACCCAGAACTACTACCCTTTGACCAGTACTGTGGAATCTAATAATTTTTAAAAATGGTGTTCTGTAATCACAGGTTTCTTAATTGTTCAACGAATTGCATTAGCCCATCAGAATTACTTGGTATCAATAAGGCTTTATGATTTGCACCTGATTTAGTCTGAGACATTTGAGGGAAGAAGGATGGAGAAGTTAAAGGTCCAGACCAGTTCACCATAAGAGACTCTTAAAAGAAGCAGATGCCAGTATTCTGGTACAGAGGTAGCTGAAGGTAGCAGTTTGAGATCAGGCCACAATGTGTACTGTGGAACTTGACCAATGGAGGGAGAATAATGTCTACTCGAAAGTCATGTAGACTCATTAAGAATGAAGATGTTGCATTTGCCTATTCTTCTCCTCTTTTTCTATCCTACATTCTTTGCCTGTAATAAAGCAGTCCCATAAATACAAATCATCTCTGATCTGTGAACCCTTTCAGCAAATGAACATTTAAGATGATTAATGATTTGGTAATTAACACAAATATTCATCTTCAAAATATGTTATTTAGAGAATTGTGTCATAATTATGGTTTAAATTATTATAGGACAAATAATATAATAAAATAATCACTTATCTAATCATACCAAAACCACTTTTTATAGGCATACTGCACATTCTTACTTTCTTGAGAAGTAAAAACTACCCTAAATTGTGTACACTATTTTTCTCTACAGCTTACTAAATTTATACATAATCCTTAAAAGATCATTTAGATTTGTCTGATTTGTTAGCTGTGATGAACAAAATCATAAATTATTTTATTTTCTGGCTTGCTTTGTTTTACTACTTAATATTATGTATCTGAGATTCATTTATGTTGTTTGCAGCTATCTTTTTAAAAATGTTTTGCAGTCAATTGTAAAAACATACCGCAATTTATCTGTCATCCAGTTAATTGACATTTAGTTTACTTCTAACATTTTGTTATTATAAACAATGCCATAATTAATGTTACTGTAAATAATTTATGGCTGGACAGATACAATAGTCCCTCTAGGTACCATAAAATGGAGATTTCTAAGCTATAGAATTTGCAAGTGTTCAAATTTATAAGTTTGCTCCATAACCCCAAATTGTACCAACTTGAAATCTCACCATACGATATAAATTTTTTGTAAGTGAAGTATTTTTTGACAGTTAAAATAAATATTTGTAGGTTATTGAGGAAATAAGTAATATATTTATAGTATAGTGCATCTTGAATGAAACATTGAGAATATCTAGGTAATAATATATCTGAGTACTTGTAGATTTTTAAAGTCATATAGTTGTGTGTCATGAATATTAGTGAATTTTCAAGTTAATTGAAATATTTTGTATTAACTATGTACATTTTTCATTTTAATATTGTTTCTCTGATTCCTTTAAAAATCAGAAAATCATGCATTTCTGTTTTAGCAACAATTATAGGAGATTAGTGACTGACAAAGACTAATCAAAATGCCTCCATATACAAAGATTTATGTTATAAAAGCTACTTGTGGGTGGCTGAATGCTCCACATACATGAAGTTGTCTTATATTGAACACCTTACTACTTAAAAATGCATTACTATTTTGTATTAAATTGAGTAACCTAAAACCCATATTAATGTCACATCTGAACAATTATGGTTTAATAATAAATACCAGATGTAATGTCAGCAAAATGAAAGGATTAAGTCTGTCAGTTCCTAAATGTTTATACTAAGAAATCATGTGACCTCTCTGATTGCTAGTTTTTTTAGTAAGTTGCTAAACTTGTAATTGTATTGCTTTAATGATTAAGGGAAATAACATATAAGAAAGTTTTCACAAATAATTTTTATATTTGCTCCAGATAAAGAAGGTATCTTCAATACAAAAAATTGCCATATATAATATTTTAAGATCTCCTAATAAATCTAGTTAATTCTTTAAAAATCCCTACAGTAAAATACCATAGTTTTTGAGTTTTCTGAATATTACTTTTAATAAATGCCAATGTTTGATTTTTATGAGCAATTTTTGCTATTTTAATGACACACAATAAGTTTATAGACATAGATTCATAACAAATGTCACTATAGCTACAAAAAAAGGTTCTTTAGAAACAACATGATGGAGTATTATACACCCATAAGGAAGAACACAATCCTGGCCTTCACAGCAACTTGGATGCAGTTGGAGACCATTGTACTAAGTGAACTATTACTGAAACAAATAACTGAATACTGCATGTTCTCATGCATAAGAGGTCCCTGAAAACCAGTTACACAAGGGTGGGTTCAGCACTCCTTGGGCACTGCTAGGGGAAGGATGGAAGGAGGAAGGAGGGTGACTGCATGTGACAAAAGGTACCTAGTTCACTACCAAGAAGAGTGAGGGCCACCTGGAAGCCCAAACTTCACCCACATTTAGCCTGCTTATATAGTAAATTCTAACTTACACTCCACAACTCTAAAATAATATAAATAAATTACAAAAAAGAAACAACAAAAAGGAAAGTTCTACAAAAACCTTAAAGTTTTATTTCTAAAACTATCAGATACTCAATTCACTACTGTTATTCTAAGTCAGGGTTTACTGGTACAAGCAACACAGGGTGACAAGGGATGACTTAGCTAGGAAAAAAAATGGATAAGTATCAATAAATTCAAAGTATCATTGGAAGGGACAAAGAACCAGGAGGAAAACTCAAAATAATGCAGAAGAACTGGTTCAGCAATAGTCTTACTTTCCTTCCCAAAGGTTGACCGTCCACATGGTATTCAGTATGCTAGGTGTCACTATGGGTAGTAGACAGTGGTAGCTGCTGCTAACACTGCCATCCTTTGTCTCTGGAAAAAAAAATAGACATAGCTGTTGTAACTTCTGTGGGAGCCCCACATTCTTTGCATCACTAGCTTCTGAATCAAAATCTAGGGTGACTTGGGGTGATTGGAAACTTAAAGATCAGGTACTTGCCTCATAGCCACCAGGGGGGTAATAAACTAAGTGTAATCTCTGGAATAGCAACTTCTATTTGTAGGTGTTAGATCAGAGACTAGGTGGCTAAAAATAATGAGTAACATATATGTTTTCTTTAATCCCTCCAAAAAATACTGTTAAGGGTGCAGAAAAGTTAAATGACCTACCTAAAAGTCACAGAATTATTATGGAAAAAAATACAAGTGAAACCTGCATATATTCTGACTTCAAAGACTGTAACTGTCAAACTATGCTGAATTGTTTCAGTAAGAAGTAAGCCTAATGTGCCCAAGTTTTTCTTTCTTCTTAATACCTGAACCAAGAAATACACTGACTCTCTCATAACTGTACTGATGATCTGGAACAGTTAATGATAAAGCTCTTAACTTAAAAAAAAAAAAAAGGTGTTTTTTTGGTTCAGTATAGGCGAAGGTGCTGTATGTATTAAACTCTGCACTGTGTTATAAATACTACATCCTGTCATAGATAAAAAATAATGAAAACTGTATTATGAAGCAATGGTGCTGCTGGGATGCCAGGACAGATTTGTCCATTTAGGCAGCACTCAAATCTGTCTACATTTCATTGACCCCTTTCCAAATATAAAGTGCTGTATAAATTCTTAATGATAACAAGTGACCTAAGTTACTGTTGCCTAATGGCTTTCAGCTTTAAATGTTGATGGTGTAAGTTCAGTTCATGAGAGACTAGTGCCTACACCATGGAAACCTCTATCACATTCAGTGCTAATTTGCAGTCTAAACAGGAACGCCAAGCTTTGACTAGAGAGGCTAAATTCCCTTCTTCTTTCTGTGAATATTCCTGCTAGCTTGGAATTACAAGCAAATTTTTAATATAGTCACTTTGCACAAATTCGTAGTTAAGCATGAGATAAAGCAGGATAGATTCAATTTGCATGAAGCAGAAAGTGTTACATGTTGGAATGAATTCATGGCTAAGTCAGAAGACCTAGGTTGGAGCAGGACTTGTTTTTTTATTTTTGTAACCTTAGGCAAGTCCCTTAAACTTTGGGACTTCCAGTAGTTACTTTTATTCGTAAAATGGAAATAATACCTATTGCACAAATTTGTAACATCTCAAAGAAAATGAATGAGAAACATGGTTATAAACTGCTATTCAGATGTAGTTATTCTTTTTTGAAAAGTTTTATTATTAACTGCCATTATCTATGATGATTACAAAAATATTTGGAAGTTAATAAAACCTGTATTGGCTTAATCAGTACAACATATTACTTTTTATTTGGGGAAACTGCAGTGAGTCCTTATTTGGTGGGGATTTATTGTTAACAAACAGCTTGTGATGGCTGGGTTGTCGCCTCTGGAGAAAGGGTGAAGCCTTTATCACTGAGTTTCCAAACTGGTTTATGGTTTCAGCGTTGCCTAAAATGCAGTTCTTAAATTTATCAGCATATACCATCAATTATACCTAAAATTCTATTTGAAATTCATTAATTTTCTCACTTTCAATACTCAGCTGCTTTTGAAATAATCTAAAAAGCAATAAATTCACATTTCATCCCTATGTACAATTGTGTAACGGTTTCTTAATGAGTTCCAAACTCCAAATGTAAAAAGAAGGAACCTGCCTTCTTACACATTCGTATTTTATGTCCTCTTCCCTATGACTTCAGTCACATTTTCTTTCTATCTTCAATTTGGCCAGTTCTTTGCTGTCTTCAAGACTTTTGCTGATATTTGTGCCACTAGAAGATGCTTTGCTCTTCTTTTCACAAGGTTGATACCTCAAACTTCAAATCTTGAATTAAATGTCAGCTCTTCAGAGAGGCCTTTCCTGACCATCTGATATAATCCCTTCCCCATTTTGTTTTTAGTTATTAATTTTTGAACTTGCTTTTGGTCTGACTTTTCTACTAGAAAGAAGTTGCCTGAGGGCAGGGTCTATGTCTAGTAAGATTACCAATATATCCCATGCTCTTAGAAAAGCCTTGGCTCATACATGCTGCTCAATATATATTTAAAATTAATGAACAAATGGCTACCTAACTGGCTAGTTGTCTGAGTGAATAATTATATTAAAATATCCTTGACCATCTCTCCTCAAAATAAAAAACAAAAAAAAATTTATCAATTAAAATAGTGATATTATTCCTGAAATTCTGCATGTAAATTTGAATTTTATTTTAAAACACGATTTCCCATGCATTATTTATCATTTATTTTAGTTGATTTTAGTAAGCAGCTGTTCTTAACAATTTAAAAGTATTTATCACTAGACTCTTGATAAAAGAATTAGTAGCATCATGGAATCATGAAGTTTGAAGGCCATTGATCTCATTGAGTATACCCACTCTCTATGATATGTGAACGATTCCATTTTGTCATACACAATTACACTGACAAAGAATTCACTATTTCTAAGTGCTTGCCTTCCAAAAGATGACAAAAGATGGCAGATGAAAGCATAAGTAACCTGATGACATTCTTTGAACCATGGGATCTGAAAGCTCTTTAACATATCAGATAAAGAAGCCAATTCATTTGTTTTCAGATTTCTTCTAGCATTTGTTTGCTTTTTGTCAATTGCATTGAAGTAGACCTGACTTATGCATATATAATAATTAGTGTATTTCAACTTTTCACATAACATAGAATAATAAAATGCTAAAAACAAAAACCAAAAAAATTCCTGACATGTTTTAGTCTTATTTTGGAGACCAAAATATTCTTAACTTAGTCACTAATACAGAAAAATCATTTATTTATTGCATAAATTATATAACCAAATATCATCAAATGCTGTCTTATATTATGAGATTTTAATTAAATTGGCTGGAGGTCTCGGTTCAATACTTGTGAAATTGTCATGTCTTCGTCAAGATTTTTGTCAATTCTTTATAATTTATGTCCTCAAGGTTTCTATTCTTCCTGTTAATCTTTTAATCTCATTTTAATCACCTTACGTGATTCTTTTGTTCATTAATACCTACTCACACTTGTAGCTCAGGCTTTTTATTTTAGTTTCAATCAAACCTCTCACACAAAGTTCATATGTGTAGCAAGCTTTTAATCACATGGGTGATAGAGAGTGGTCACACTGCAACCAAGACATTATCATCATTACTGGTCACCTTTATAAACCAACTCCCAAACCCTTGAAATAACTTTTTTTGCTCACATGCTACATTTTTAAAAGATGCCCTAATAATTAATATGTAGTTCCTCTTTCATTTTACAGATACTTTTCTCTCATTTCTTATCCCAAAGCATGTATTTTAAGTTAAAAAAAAGTTTAGGAGAAAAAGATAATCTCTATTAACCAACAAAAGGAAGAGATATAATACCAGTACAATTTCCCCACAAGTGAACAAACAGATGAAATTACCTCTGGGCAAACCAAATCACATCTGGTGGTAAAAGGAGCACGTGTCTAGTCAATATTTGAGTCATGCACCAATTCTCTCATAAGTACAGGCAGTGTCTTAAAAGTGCATTGATTAAGATGTAAAGGGGAAACTTGTTTTGGGAAAGGAAGAAAGTTCAACCATGTGACAGAATACAGATCTTGTTCTAACTTCCTGGATTCTTTATAGAAGAAATCAGACTGATTTTCAATACAAATTTGACCTAATAAGTCATATGGACAATTAAGCAAATTTTCAATGGGCTAATTCTCTGTGTTGTTATTTCAGAACACAGATTGAGTTTGTTCTGAAACACATAGACACATCTTGCTTCAGTAATGTTTTCAGGTGGTCTTTGTAAATGTATACCAGCAGGATTGTTCTGGAAGTCACAAACCCACATGGGTGAGATGATAGTATTGTCAGAGATTTGTAAGCAACCTTGTGCTACCAGAGCTACATCTGTATGGCACACTGCTTTCATCCAGAGCAATGCATAATGCCAGTATCTTTCCTTTTCTAACCTTCAAGAAACAGTAAGATGGTATCTGAAAGATTATCTGAATTCCATGGAATATGAATCTGTGCTGGGACCTCCCTGGGACTAACTCACAAAAACACTAAATTGTTGTCTCTGAGCTGAGTATTTTTTTAATTAAAAGTTTTTTTTAAATTTACAGACTAGCTTTAAAGTCCCTTATAAATAGCCACTGACCTACAAACGTTGCAGATCAGTGACTAGAAAATGATTGATAGTGTAAGTCTTTAGAAATCTCCTTTATTTGGCTAATAAAAAAAGTGAAAGAAATTGCTTCAGCCTTGAACAGTATTCCATGATAATAATCATGTAAGAAGAAATTTCCTTTGAGTTTAAAACCAAACAGGTGGAAACTGTCAGGACACACTAGCAAAGAATCTGAGAAGTTAATTCTAGTTCAATCTTTTCTATTAATGCCCCTTTGCCCACACAATCTTATTTCTGCCTGATCCACTGTTGCGTAAGATACTGAACACAGCTGTGGATCAATGAAGTCATTTACAGATCCACCTCGTGGGCAAGATAAATGATGGATTAATCTAAGTTCCCTGGGGCCTTTATTTTTGGGACATATCCTAATGGTGACTAAAATCCCTTACTGGAGTTTTCACAAATTGTTGCCTTCTTTTTTTCTCCTCCTAAATGTAATTTTTTCCCATTTTTGTTGTTGTTGTTAACGTTCTATTATTGCTTCTAATTTAGTCCAATTTTATAAGAGCTACGAACACTGATTTCCATGCCTAGCCATGGGTCTTTCCTGCCACAAAGATAAAAAGTGTAGAACTTTATTACACAGGTGCCAAATGTTAAAATCATCCCTCACAAAGTAATTTACCTTTTCAGAATATGTAGTGCACAACTTAATTGTGGCATTTGGTGTCAATTTCTATCTATGCTAAACAACAAGAGAACAATAAACAGAGGAGAAAATTTGAAAGCTAATGCCAATTGTTTTTCAAGGAAATCAAATTTTGGGATAGTCATGATAAAGACGCAATTAAAATAATTAAGCATGACTGCCAAATTAGTCATCATTTTTTCTCAATTATTATTTACACTGTGAATTATCATTTTGGTGGTGATGGTAGCATTGGATTTAATGTTTTATATGTAATATCTTATTCAATGTTAAACATAATTCTAAGAAATAACTAGGAATAACGGTTCCATTTTACAGATGAGGAACTATGGGGAAAAAAGGACCTTCTCCAAAATTACACAGTCAATAAAGAATTGAATTGAAATTGGATCAATTATGGGAGATAATAATCGGTAGACCAAAAGAAATTACACTTAAATCACATGCACAATCTATACTCACTATATAATCTTATGAAAGGTCTTATTTTTCTAATTTTTATGCATACCAGAATATAGGAAATTGTTTATCCTCAGAGTTAATTAAGAATATCTTATTTCATTCCATAGAGCCAACTCTCCATCTTGAAAGGAAATTACCCTCTTTATTTGGGTTCTCTTTGAATATTTCAGATGACCAATAACATTCTATTTTGGCTATTCTGGTCTCCAGTGAATCTTAGAAAGTACATTATTTGAGATCTGTTTCAGCTACAAAGAACTGAATCTGCTAGAATGAGAATATCTTATACTATGAAGAAGAATGTTGGAGAGGCTGCTGAATGTCACATTTCATATAAAACGGTTAACAAAAACTCAGTCTTAAAACACCTTGAATGAATTGTGATAAACACTGGATATCTTTCAAACTGATACCTATTGAGCTGTTTTGGTTATGGTTTTCATTTGTAACAAAGATAATATAGAAGGCCATTTTTTCCAGCAGAAGTCTTCAGAATAAAGAACCTTTCCTTTCCACCAATCTATCTTTAGAAAATTCTTATGTGATTCTTCATGATTTTGGAACAATTTATGAATAACTATGGGGATCTCTCCTTAAAACTTACATGGAGATTGACTTAGAACATAAAATGCTGTGAAATACTAAATGTCTACTTTTGGGGTTTGGTGATCATCAGTGCAACATTCATAGAATATGTAGCCTACAGTGACCATTTTTAAAATCTTTGTGGTATTTAAGACACTGATTATTTAGGACTCAATCATATTAAATATTATTCATTGTTATAATTAGAAAAATTAGTTATGAATTCATAATTATATATTCACTGAAATATCAGAAAAGAAGGAATATTTTCCCTGCATCATTATCTATATATGAATGCAGATATCTTCTCAGTGATGAAACAAAATGGAGCTCTTTGCATTGGAGACAAGATCAGGATTTTTGGTAAGTTATCGCAGTTGTAGTGGGAAGAATGCTTACTTTTTTTCAAACTTATGAAGTAGGCAGGAAAAGCAAATCATTGGAAATAAGTTTACATTTAAATATGTTTAGTATTTTATGCATTCTGACATATTTGAAAATCAATAAAATACTATGATTCACTTTATAAGCATTTACTACATATTTTCATGGTTTGTAAAAAAATCTTTAAAAACTTTAAAAGTCCAAAATTTATCATGATTACTATAGTTATAATCGGTATTGAATAACATAAACCTACTAGATTCGAAACATAGCACAATGGCTAGAAAAATATATGGTTGTAATAAAATTATTACAATTATACTATAAAATTCTAGAGATATTACAAGGAAACATTACTTTTGCATTCTACATTGATCATAGGAACATGCTAGATGAAATGGATAATCAAAATTCTTCACCGAAGGAAAAAGAAGTCCATAAAAATTTGCCCACCTTTTATATCCTAGTTAAAGTTATATTTTTCAGGAAATAAAGACAAGTTTAATATTAAAAAAAACCCTGAATGATGTCCAAAGAAGTCATGTAGTTCTTACATATAAAGAATAGTCCTTTTCTACAGCCTTTGAATCATGAGATCATCTTATCTTCATGCTTAATTTATTAATTAAATTAAGTGAAGTATTAATTTCATACCAAATTTACTCAGACATATTACCTTATGAGGAAATAAGAACATATGTTTGCCTTGGATGTCTGATTACCTGAGAAAAAGTTGCATTGGTATCAGAATCATCCACAAGTTTTCTAAATATTCTATTTACCCTTAATTTGTAGACCTGACTTTAAGCCATTCCACTGAAATACCTCCAAATGATATATTACTTGTTCAAACACTATTTTGTCAAGGATTTCTTTCAGTGGTAACTGTATCCTACACAGTTTAGTTCTATCTGGTCAAGGTACACCTTAGCAATATTGAAGAAAATATCTTTTAGTTGAAATTTTAGGAAGAAAATAGAAAGATAATTTGAAAGTAGAGTTATCTATTTTCAAATCTACAGCATTTTATACTGCTGTGAAATATTTTTGTAGTAAAAAAAAATCTGCAGTATTGAAAAACCCACTTAAGCATTATTAGTTGTGCATGTATGTGACCAGCCAACAACTGTGGGTGTATCTCTCTCTCTCTTTCCCTCTCTCTCTCTCTCTCTCTTTCTCTCTCTCACACACACACGCACACACACACACACACACACACACACACACACACACACACACACACAGAGAGACAGTGAGAGAGAGAGAGTGAGAGAGCAAGAGAGAGAGAGAGAATTAACTCCCAATCTTTGTCTGTAAGAAATTGGTATAAGCTTTGATTTTAAAAATTAGAAAGAAGCCGGGCTCGGTGGCTCAGCCTATAATTCTGTGCCTTTGGGAGGCTGAGGTGAGTGGATTGCCTAAGCCTTCGGGTTCGAGACCCACCTGGGCAACTTGGCGAGACCTCATCTTTATAATAGATGAAAAATGAGCCAGGCATGGTAGCGCGTGCCTGTAGTTCCAGCTACTTGGTAGGCTGAGGCGGAAGGATTGCTAGAGTCCCAAAGGTGGAGGCTGCGGTGCTCACAAAAAAGAAAGAAAGAAAGATGTCAGAAAGGTGGCAGAATAGGAGGTCTCAGTCTTTGTACCCCAAAGAAACACTGATTTAAAAAAATCATGGATTAAAATGCCTTCATACAGCTTGCAGAATTCAGATGAGAGATTATAACATGCAGGTGGAAAGGAGAAAAGATGTATTATAAAGGGTAAAAACATCAGTTTCATTTTAAACACTTCTCTTTGCCAAGTTGGTAAAGCAAAATAATGAGAGAGAGAAAGAGAGAGAGAGAGAGACAGAGAGAGAGAGAGAGAGAGAGAGATCATCCTTGGCCCACAGTTTCTCCAGTGGAGGGAAAAAGAGTAAAGTGAGCATCTACAGTCCTCAAAATTTAGAATCTGGGCTCAAGAGACCCACTTCTTTTTTTTTTATTATTATAAAGATATGGGTAACAATTCAGGGTTAGGTATACAAATGTTGATTATGCAGGTACCCTTGTTGATGAGGTATGCCCCTACCTCCCCTGGCAGATTCCTTCAACTGCCAATCCCTTTCTTATAGTATTATAATAATTATTCAAGGTATTATTATAATAATTGTTCAAAATGTTATGAGTGAAAGTATATAGTAGTCTGCTCTTTGTTTCTGTGATAGATCACTGAGAATGATTGACTCTAAATCTTCCCAAGTTGCTGCGAAGTACATATGTTTGTCCTTCTTTATGGTTGTGTAACATTCCATTGTGTATATGTACCACATTTTTTTATCCAGTCCAGTTTTGATGGGCCACATGGTTGGTTCCATGTTAAGTGGGCAAAAGGCATGAATAGACACTTCTCAGAAGAAGATATATGAGCAGCCAATAGACATATGAAAATATGCTCAGCCTCACTCATCATCAGAGAAGTGCAAGTCAAAACCACATTGAGATACCATCTAATCCCAGTAGGGATGGCCATCATTAATAAAACAAACAACATCAGATGCTGGGAAGTATGTGGAGAGAAAGGAATGTGTCTATACTGCTGGTGGGAATGTAAACTAGAGCAACCTCTTTGGAAGACAGTGTGGTATTTTCTCAAAGAATTACAAATTGACCCAACAATTTCTCTATTGAAAATATACCTGGAGGAACTCAAATCATTCTACAAAAAAGATACCTGCACATGTATGTTTATTGCAGCTCTTTTCATAAGAGACCCACTTCTATTGTGCTTCACTTCTATTGTGCCTTATCAGGAACACTGCAGAAATTTTCATGACTGGATTGTCTGAGGGTAGTTAACCACAAAGAAAGGGGCCACCAACACAGTTTGTGCATTTCACAGGCAACCCATGGTTTCTAGGTAGCAGGCCTGTCTGCTGACCCCAGCAGCATGTTTGCCCACAGATCCCACTAACCTGATTACCCATGGACCTAACCAACTGAGGTGCCCAGAATCTTTGGCCAGGCTGCAATTAAAGGGCTTCCCCTGCCAAAGCTAGTCTGTAAAGACTGGAAGAGGTGAATACTTCTTCAGATGCACAGTCATCAATGTAAGGCTACAAAAATCATAAAGAATAAAAAATATGACACCACCAAGGAACAAAATAAAGTTTCAAGTGGCCCTAAAGAAAGAAAAATCTGTTAACTCCTTGACAAATAATTCAAAATAATTTCTCTAAGCTCAGTAAGCCACAAGACAGCACAGGTCAACAACTAAACAGACTTAGAAAAACAATACATTAACAAAATAAGAAGTTTGACAAAGAGATAAAAACCATAAAAAAGATTGAAACAAATTCTGGAGCTGAAGATTCTGATGATTGAAGTAAAAAAATCAACAGAAAGTATTGATAGCAGACTTGATCAAAGTAAAATATCAATGAATTTGAAGACAGGTCATTTGAAACCATTCAGACAGAGGAATAAAATTAAAAACAAATAAAACGATCAAAGAAGGTCTGTGGGGCATAGGAAACATTAGCAAGTGAAACAATATACCCATTATGGGCATCTTAGAAAAAGAAAGTTCATTTAAACAAATAATGACTGAAAACTTTCTAAATCAGGAGAGAGGAATGTATATCCAGATTCATGAAGCCCAAGTGATCACAAATAGATTGAATCAACAAGGTTTATACCAAGCCCCAATATTATTAATTGTCACATGTTAATGACCTAAAGATAAGTTAGAAAAAGCAAAAGAAAAGAAGCTCACCATATACACAGAATTATCTATAAGTGAATTTCTCAGCAGGAACCTTGCAGGGCAGAAGATATTTATTCAAAAGGTTGAAAGAATAATACTATCATACATTGAATAACTCTGTTTTTTAAAAATGGTGGCATAAAGACTTTCCCAGACAAACAAAAACAGAGGGACTGTTTCATCACCATACCTGCCTCACAAGAAGCACTAAATGCAGCTTCTTTAGTTGAAGTGAATTTAAACAGTAATATGAGAGCATATGAAAGCATAAAATCTCACTGGTAAAGGTGAACATATAAACAAATATAAAATATTTTAATAGTGTAGTAATGCTGTCTAACTCATTTTTACCACTAGTATAAAAGTTGAAAGACAAAGGATTAAGAAGAAGAGTAAGCCCCAAAATTTGTAATGAGTATACAATATAAAAATAAATTCTGACATTAAAGCATATAATATGTGTGGGAGAAATAAAGTCTAGAGTTTTTTTTGTGATTGAAATTAAGTTGATACCAGCTTAATTTCAATCATATAAATATATTGAATATATTGTTATAACTATAAGAAATTTTATAAAAACCTCATGACAAATATTTTAAAAGCTACAGCAAATTTAAAAATAGAGGGAAAAAAATAAAATCATAATATTATAAACATAGTCAGCTCACATGGGGAGATAGTAAAAGAGGAATGGATAAATAAAAGAGCTACAAAACAGAAAACAATGGATAAAGTGGCAATAGTTACTTTAAATATAAATAGATTGGACTGACCACTTAAATATTATAGAGAAACTGAACAGATTTTTAAAAATATTTAATTTTATGCTTCTTATAAGAGACTCATTTTTGGTCTAAGGATACACAGGCTCAAAGTAAAGAGAGAGAAAAATATATTCACTGCAAATGGTAACCAGAAAAGAACAGAGATGGTTATATTTATATTAGAGAAAATAGACTTTAAGTCAAAATCTGTTGCAAAAGCAAAGATCACCATGTGAAGATAAAGGAGACAATTAGCAAGAGATTATAACTACTATAAATATATATGCGCCCAACATTGAAGCACTTAAACATGTAAAGCAAACATTGACAGATTTGAAGGGAGAAATAGACAGTAATACAGTAGTAGCAAGGGAGGGAACTTCGGTATTCTACTTTCAACAATATATAGATAATCTAGATAGAAAATAAACAATGGAATTGAATAACACTATAGACAAATGAACCTAACAGACATACACAGAACATCCCATCTAACAGCAATAAAATACACATTTTTCTCAAGTGTACACAGAACATTATCCAGAATAGATTATATGTTGGGACAAAACAAGTTTTAAAAAATTTAAGAAGTTGAAGCCGGGCTCGGTGGCTCAGCCTGTAATCCCGCGCCTTTGGGAGGCTGAGGTGAGTGGATTGCCTGAGCCCGCGGGTTCGAGACCTGCCTGGGCAGCGAGACCTCATCTCTACAATAAATAAAAAAATCAGCTGGGCGTAGCGCGTGCCTGTAATTCCAGCTACTCGGAAGGCTGAGGCGGAAGGATCACCAGAGCCCAGCAGGTCGAGGCTGCGGTGGCCGGGAGCGGCCACTGCACTCCAGTCTGGGTGACAGAGTGAGATTCCAACTCAAAAAAAAAAAAAAAAAAAAAAAATTTAAGAAGTTGATTTCTTAATACATTTAAGAAACTGAAATCAGATCAAGTATCTTCTCTGATCTCTGTGGTATAAAACTAGAAATCAACAAGAGAACTTTTGAAAAATTCACAAATTTGTGGAAATTTTAAAATATGCTCCAGAAGAACAAATGAGCCAAAGAAAAGAATCAATAGTGAAATAAAAAGTATCATAAAGTAAATAAAAATAGAAAAAAAACACCCAAAATTTATAGCATGCAGTTAAAACAGTTCTAAGAGGGGAACACATAGCAACAAATGCCTACTTGAAAAAAGAATACAAATCTCAAGTAAACAACCTAATTTTATGACTCAAGGAACTACAAGAACAAACTAAACCCAAGGTTTTCAGGAAAAAGGAAATAAGTATGACTGGAGCAAAAGAAATGAAATAAACCATGGAAAACGTTTGATTAAACCAAGAGCTAATTTTTAAGGAAACAAACAAAATCAACAAACTCTTAACTAGAATAAGATAAAAGAGAGAAGATACAGATAAATGTAATAAAAATGGAAGAAAAGATATTACAACTGATGCCACAGAAATAAAAAAATATAATAAGAGGCTACGAACAATTATATTCCAATAAAGTGTACAACCTAGAAGAATTGGATGAATTCCTAGAAATGTACATTCTATCAACACTAAATCAAGAAAAAATAAAAAGTCTGAACAGACCAATAGCAAATATGTAGGTAGCATCAATAATTAAAAACCTCCCAATAGAGAAAAAACAGAGGTTATCAAAAGTCAATACATTGACAGAAGAGTTGATAGCAATTTTTAAAAGCTCTTTCCAAAAACAGAAGTAATACATTTCTAAGCTTATTGTATGAAGCTAGTGTTACCCCAACACCAAAGTCAATCAAAGACACCACAATTAGAACCCACTAACAAACAAACAAAAACCTTAGGCTAATATCCTGGATGATCATGAATAAAAAAATATATATCCTTAACAAAATATTAGAAAACTGAATTCAGCAGCACATAGAGGGTTAATATCACGGTAAAGTAAGATTTATCTTTAGGATGCAAAGATGGTACAACATACGGAAATTATTAAGTGTGATACATCACATTAACAGAATGATGGATAAAAAATTATCAGAAGCAGAAAAGACATTTGACAAAATTCAACAATATTATTTCATGTTGAAACCTCTCAACAAATTATATGTAGGAGAAACTTACCCCAATGCAATAAAACCCATATATGAAAAGTCTACAGCAAACAGCATATATGGTGAAAAAACTTCTTTTTAAAGATCAGGTACATGACAAGAGTGTCCTCAATGGTGGAAAAACTTCTTTTTTAAAGATCAGGTACATGGCAAGATTGCCCTCTTGCCACTCTGTACAACAAATTACTAAAAGTTCTAGTCAGAGCAATTTAAGAAAGAAAAAAAAAAGGAAAAAGAAAAGAAAAGAAATAGTAGGCATTCAAGTTGGAAAGAGAGGTAAAAGTTGAATTACCTCTGTGTTTAGATGACATGATCTTATATAGAAAAAAACTAAAGACTAAAGACTCCACCAAAAATGCTTTTAGGACTGATAAATTAATTTAGTAAAGTTGTAGGATTTAAAATCAATATATGAAAATTGTGGCATTTCTATACACTAACAACATACGATCCAAAAATAACAATTAAAAATTCCACTTAAAACAGTATTAAAAAGAATAAAATACTTAGAAAAAATAAAAATTCCAATGATTTTTTTATTTTTTATTTTTACAAAACTAGAAAAATTTTATATGGAACCAGAATAGATTTGAAATAGCCAAAGGAATTTTGAGCAGGAAGAACAAAGCTGGAGACATTACGTTTTTGACTTAAAAATATGTTATGCCATTAAAACGTGGACAAATGACATAAACAGACATCTCTCAAAAGAAGAAACACAAATAGGCAACGAACATGTGAAAAAATGCTTAAGAGCACTCATAAAGAGGGAAATGCAAATTAAAACCACAATGAGATACCACCTTACACCAGTAAGAAAGGCCATTATCAAAAATTCAAAAAACAATAGACGATGGTATGAATGTGGAGAAAGGGGCATGCTTATACACAGTTGGTGGGAGTGTAAATTAGTAAAACCTCTGTGGAATGTGGTATGGAGATTACTCAAAAAACTGAAAGTAGATCTACCACTTGACCCAGCAATCCCACTACCAGGTATCTATCCTAAGGAACAGAGGTCATTATATAAAAAAGACATCTGCATCTGCATGTTCATTACAACACATTCACAATTGCAAGGAAATGCAAATCTAAATACCCATCAACTGATCATTGGATAATGAAAGTGTGGCATATATACACTATGGAATACTATGCAGCCATAAAAAAGAATGAAATCCTGTCCTTTGCAGCAACATAGGTGCAGCTGGGGATCATCAACCTAAGTAAACTGACACAGAAACAGAAAACCAACCACTTCATATTCTCACTCATATGTGGGAGCCAATGGTTACAAGACTGGAGATAATAGACACTGGAATCACCAGTGTGGGAGATAAGGGGAACTAGGGTACAAGGTTCACTGTCTGGGAACTGGGCCACCTGAGACACAATCCCCACCACTACACAATAGGGCCTTATAACAAATTCATATGTGTACCCCCGGAATCTAGAATAAAAATAGAATAAAAATAAAAAAAATTACAAAGCAACAGTAATCAAAATATTATGGTATTGGCATAAACATAGAAATATACACCAATGGAACAGGATAGAGAACCCAGAAGTAAATCCATGTGTACAAAATGATGGTTTCATGAGTGTATATTTGTCTGCAAACTCCCCAAGATGTATATATTAAATATGTAAAACTTTTTGTATATCAATCATTCCTGAATAAAGTGACTTTAAATGAAAGTGAATATAGCTAATACTCATGTCACGATCCTATACAGATCTTTCTTTTCTCTTCTCTTTGATTCTGCAACAAATGTACTTTTCATCCTAATGCTGATTTACACTATCTACAAGAATATGAGGAAGAGAGGCTAATTCCTATATAAGTGGTCCTGTAATTAACAAAGAAAATTCTCAGTGTCTGCTGGTTATTAATCAAAGTTGAAATTTAGAATTTTCACTCTCAATCTGTCTCTATTATTATTTTTGTCTTTCTATTAATTACTATATAAATCCCTAAAGTTTGTGAAAGATGTGTCTTCTAACGCAGTGCTTACCAAATATTGTGTGCTACACATCACTTGTTACATAGTCAAATATAGATTTTGATTCAATAGGTCTGGGGTTGATCCTTAGAGACTTTTTTTTTTTGAGTTGGAGTCTCACTCTGTCGCCCAGACCGGAGTGCAGTGGCCGCTCCTGGCCACCACAGCCTCGCCTACTGGGCTCCGGTGATCCTTCCGCATCAGCCTTCTGAGTAGCCGGAATTACAGGCGCGCGCTACCAGGCCCGGCTGATTTTTTGATTTATTGTAGAGATGAGGTCTCGCTGCCCAGGCGGGTCTTGAACCCGCGGGCTCAGGCAATTCACTCACCTCAGCCTCCCAAAGGCGTGAGATTACAGGCTGAGCCACCGAGTCCGGCTTTTTTTTTTTTTTTTAAATCAATATTTTTTATTATGGTTTTGTGGGCTACAGTTAAGGGTTAGGTGTACACTTACATTTCATTCAAGCACCCTGTTGATAAGAGGTGTTTCCCCTTCCCCAGACAGATATTTGCTATTGTTAATCCCACCCCGCCCCATGGTTTCCCAGTACTGTCAGTCATTTTCTTGTAGTATTACATTGGATGTTCAAGGTCCATTATATGAGTGAGAACATGATACTCGGATCTTCATTTCTGTGAGAGGTCACTCAGTATTATAGACTCAAGTTCCATCCAGGTTGCTGCGAAATTCATGATTTTGTTCTTTTTTATGACTGCGTAGTATTCCATCGTGTATATGTACCACGTTTTTTAAATCCAGTTCACTTTTGATGGGCAGTATGGCTGTTTCCAGGTTCTTGCTATTGTAAACAACGCTGCGATAAACATACATGTGCAGGTATCTTTTTTATAGAGTGATTTGAGTTCTTCAGGGTATATTCCCAGTAGGGGGATTGTGGGGTCATATGGGAGGTTGATATTTAGAGCTTTTAGGAATCGTCACACTGATTTCCACAGAGGTTGCACTAGTTTACACTCCCACCAACAGTGTAGAAATGTTCCCTTTTCACCACACCCTCTCCAGCAGCTGTTATTTTTTGAGTTGTTGATAATTGCCATTCTGACTGGAGTTAGGTGGTATCTCAGTGTGGTTTTGATTTGCATCTCCCTGATGATTAGTGAGGTTGAACATTTCTTCATGTGTTTGTTGGCTGCTCGGATGTCCTCTTTTGTGAAGTGTCTGTTCATATCTTTGGCCCATTTTATAATGGGGTTGTTTGTTTTTTTCTTTTCAGCACGTTTGAGTTCCTTGTAGATCCAGGATGTTAAGCCTTTGTCAGACCTGGTGTTGGTGAATATTTTTTCCCAGTCTGTAGGCTGTCTCCCTGCTCTCTTGATGGTTTCTTTGGCCTTGCAGAAGCTTGTCATTTTAATAAGGTCCCACTTGTCTATCTTCTCTCTTATGACCTGTGGGTTTCGGGGTTTGTTCAGGAATTGGATGCCAGTTCCGATTTCCATGAGGGCATTTCCTTCCTTTTCTAAGGTTCTTATGGTTTGAGGTTTTACATTTAGGTCTCTGATCCATTTGGAGTTAACCTTTGTGCATGGGGATAGATAGGGGTCCTGTTTCAATCTTCTGCATGTGGTCAGCCAGTTTTCCCAGCACCATTTACTGAATAGGTTCTCCTTTCCCCTGTGGTAGGTGGTGGAGGCTTTGTCAAAGATGAGTTGGTTGAGAAATTGAGGTTTTGCTTCTGGAATCTCAATTCTATTCCATTGATCTATATGCCTGGTCCTATACCAATACCAAGCTGTTTTGATGATTGTAGCTTTATAGTAAAGTTTGAAGTCTGGTAATGTGATACCACCTGTTTTTGTTTGTTTGTTTTTTTGCTGAGGATTGTTCTGGCTATTCTTGGACATTTGTGTTTCCATATGAATTCCTGTGTTGTCTTTTCTAGGTCTGAGAAGAATGTTGCTGGTATTGCATTGAGTTTGTAGATTGCCTTAGGTAAGATGGACATCTTCACAATGTTGATTCTTCCGATCCATGAGCATGGGATATTTTTCCACTTGTTCATATCAGTTTTGATTTCTTTGTGCAGTGTTTTGTAATTTTCATTGTAAAGGTCTTTCACGTCTCTGGTTAGGAAGATGCCAATGTATTTCATTTTTTTGTGGCTATTGTTAGTGGGACTGTGTTTTTTATTTGGGTTTCTGTTTGTTTATTATTGGTGTAGAGAAATGTGATTGTCTTTTGTACATTTATTTTGTATCCTGAGACTTTGCCAAAGGATTTTATCAATGTAAGGAGGCCTTTGACAGATTCTCTTGGGTGTTCAAGGTACACCATCATATCATCTGCATAGAGAGATAACTTGACTTCCTCTTTTCCTATTTCAATACCTCTGATTGCCTCCTCTTCTCTGATTGCTTTAGCCAGGACTTCCAATACTATGTTGAACAGGAGGGGAGAGAGTGGGCATCCTTGTCTAGTTCCAGTTTTCAGGGGAATTGGTTTCAATTTTTGTCCATTAGG